>NW_026705733.1:0-300000 GCF_029867415.1 Vicia villosa
AGTCGGTTGACAGACAAACTGCAGACAGTACAATTCACAGTGATTTGTACAATCAATCAAATCAATCATTCACAATTCAAATTTCCAAGATTTTTGTGTTAGAAGTCTTCTGAATATCACATGATTAGCAGAAACTCAACACTGCACAAAAATCAGGTACGCTTAACTGCCTCCTATACAGACAGTCCCTAATCAGGGTTTTTCTTGTTTTAACAGGAGCAACAAGTTTTGAGAGCTCAAATGGATTTCATATACATCCATACATCTCAAAGTACCATCATACAAATTTTCAAACTTCAATTCACTCAGACGCACCGTCAGCAGCTCAAACAGTCAACAGACGACCCGTTTGACCAAAAAAGTCAACTGACAGTCAAAAATGAAATTTTTTGTCAAAGTCCATATTTTGTCAAAGGATTCAACATTTGATCATTGGATGATCACAATTCATCAAGGAAAGATCAAAAATCAACAAAACCCTAAGATTCAAAATTAGGGTTTTTGCCTGAAAAGTCAACTCAACTTTGACTGATCATAACTCTCTCATCCTTCATCCAAAAAATGTCAACCAAAGCTCATTTTGAAGGAAATTCAATTATCTTTCAAATGCAATTGATCCCATGGTCATAGCATTCACCATTTGAAAAATATGGCCAAAGACATTACAGGTCATTTTCAAAGTCAACAAAAAGACACTTTTTTCAAATAGACACACAAGGAGAACCAAAAATCATTTTGATATGAGACCAAAGACATTGGTTAGAGGACTCTTTGAGGTTTCCAAAAAGTGCAAGATCTCCTTCATATGACAAAAATTGAAGGATTTACACCTTGTTGAAGTTGGCTAAATTTTGGGAAAATGCATGAAATCAACATTGCTCAAAAATGTTTTTTTTCCAAATGAGTCCAAGTTTTTATGGTCCAAACATCTTTGCCATGTTACTATGGGCCTCCCACGACCAAGACAAAGCCCACATCTTTATTGGCCATTTTTTGCATAATTTTATCTTACTTTAAGATTAAAATTAAAAGGAAAATGCATGGATAATGGTTGCTTGGCCTCCAAGTATGACTCACTTCAAGGAATCTTCATTTTTTCTGCAAGAATTGAAGAGCAAGACAAGAGCATTGAATGGAGTCAAGCTTGGTCAACAATTCAAAGATTTTTAATATTTTAAAAATCAAACTTTCAACAAAGACAACAAAGCTTCTTAGCTTGAGTTCCAAGCAACTTTGGGCTATAAAAGAAGCATCATACTTCAGCAAAAGGGGGACACACGAAATAGGGCAAGAGTATAGCAAGAAATATCACAAAAATTCTCAAAATTTGCATATACTTTGTAATTTTCAAATTCAAATTTCCAATCAATATCAATACCAATAAACACTTCTAATCATCTCCTCAAACATTATAGAGTAAGATTGAGCTCTAAATATAGACATATGAGAGTCGTATAAAGCACTTAAAGCTCTTCATGTACATATGAGCTTTATTTTCGTTTTTGTATATGCAACTAATTTCACTGCAAACTAACCACCCTAACATCCTTATGGGGACCTATATGTGTGATCTGGGCCTTAGCATGAGTGTTCCAACGTGAGGATCAGGCTCCACCATTAAAACGAGTCCATGAGTGTTTAAGCTTCATCTTCTTCGTATCCATAGCTAGGAGCTTCAAACCTTAAAACAAATGACATATTTGGATTCAGGACACTCTAATTAGTGGATCTGGGTCACTTGTTTCTATTGCTAACTCGTATTTTTTGCAGGTTCATAGGTTGTTAAAAAACTGGAATTTTAACGTCCAAATAGGGGAGGTTAAAAACCCCCGCTATTTGAAGCTGAAAACCTCACTTCTGGAGGTTGAAGACGACCACGCGTCCAAGCGTGGTTCGTCTGACTTTTCAGCGCGCCAAGGTGGCCCTTCCCTCAAATCTTATTCGCTGGTCAATCCAGCGTGGGCCCCTGCAAAGACTTTGAATCCCCTTGGATTCAGTGTACACCATCATACCATGCACCTACAAATCTGTGCCCTTGGATCAATCTCAAAGCCAATCCAACGCCTCACACATGCAAGCTCACCATGCTCCTTCATTAATTGCCACACCAGATCAGTATCCTTATATTTTTAATTTTATTTTCTATTTTTATTTTAGTTTCTTTGATAAATTAATTAAAAATAGTTAAAAACTTCCAAAAATTCCACAAAAAATATTTTAAACTTCTAAAATAATATATTATTTTATGAAACAAAAATATTTTATTTTTCTTCAAAATTTCAATATTTTTCATAATTAATTAGTATGTATTTGTATATTTGCTTATTAATTATTTTAATTAGTCAAAAAATCATAAAAAAAATTGTTCTTTGTGTTAAATATTGTTTATATATCATAAACTAATTTTGTACATATTTAGGATAATTTTCTCTTTAAGTTTTAATTATTTGTGTAATTATTTGCATAATTATGTTTTGATTAACTTAAAATATCCAAAAACAAATTTCAAAAATTCCAAAAAAAAATTAGTTTTGTTCTAAAATCAATTAACAAACATTTTGTACATATTTTTAAACTTATTTGCTAGGTTTAATCATATTTCCATCTTTTCTTTATTTTAAATTAATTAATAATGCATTAATTATATTTAAAATAAATCACAAAAATACAAAAATATGCCTTTTATTTCTTGCAATTTAAAATTCCTAGATAAATGTATAGGATGTCAAATTCATGTAAATAGGCTAGTTTACATTTCCCGCACAATCGATGTAATAGCGTAGATTTACTTTCTGCACTTTACATTTCCGCATTTTAATTTCCAGCACCCATATAAACTGCGTGTATGTCAAAGATAAAACTGAACCGTCAGATCACTAACTTCAAAGATAAATATCTGAATTCAATCACAATCACATTTGCACCTCCTAGGGTAACCCCTTTTCACTCTTTTCAAAATCAAAGTTACATTTCTACTGTTTCGAGTACAAAATCGAACCTTTTGTTTATATCCGACGAATGGATAGATTTTTAAAGGGAACAAGGATAAAGACCTCCTAACTCAGGGTAGACCTCCTAGTTTGCTTGCTCAAAATCAAAACAAACAAAATTCTCATACACTGTTGTTTTTTAAAACGAATTTTCCAAAAGACAATATTTTGTATACATCCAAACACGGATCATTACAAAATTAACGATCTTTTCAAAACATCTTTCGAAAGATAAACAAGCATTTGTATATATCCGCACAAGGATCATTACAAATTCTATTTGCAAAGGTATTTCAAAAACACAGGTAAAGCATTCCGAATCAATTGAAAAGTAAAGCAAATGAGCTAAGCAAACTAAAGAGCCCATGGATAACCATGGATACAAAGGGTGCTAACACCTTCCCTTTGTATAACCTACCCCCTTACCCAGAATCTCTCAAAGGTCTTTTTTCTGTTTCTTTTATAAACCTTTCCTTCATTGGATAAAATAAAAGGTCGGTGGCGACTCTGTAAACTTTTTCAAAAGTGACGCGAAAGCGTCCGATCGACAAAAAAGAGTCAGTTCACGTATCCCACCCACGGAGGGGTATGGCCCGAAAGGACGGTCCACAGAACTGGCGACTCTGCTGGGGAATACAAATTCAAAATGTTTTCAAAAGGGGTTACCTTTAGAGTATAGATCATTTCGATGTTTTCAATTGTTTGATCTGATTGCTTTACTTTTCACAGGTTTGCTTGGGTACTTTGCTTGTGTGAAAGATTCTAACCCGAATCTCGAGATACCTTAAGTATATGACAATAGACCAAGGAAACTGTACGGCATGTACCGATACGGTTGATCTGGTAGTCATCGTTAGTGTGATACTTTGGTTTATACTGATGTCCCTTGAAAGCGATCAAGGAGTATATTAGGCTTCCGAAGTGTCATTAACACTAATTTGTCTTAGAACCTTTTAGTTGAACTTGACTTGTGGCCTATTAAGTGGCTAGCTTTGAAATTGATCGAAGCTAGTTATCCTCGAGGAATATTCTTGATCGGACCGTCCGAGCGCCGTATTGAGATGTTGTCTCCAAGGATCATAGAACCCGAATACTATTCTAGGACAGGTTTTCAACCAACTCAACTTCAGAGGGGAGGGTATCACCTATCAACCTCATGCAAGCCTTTAAACCTAAGGCTATTGTTTGATTTGTTTTTGTGTGCCACATGTTTGCATCATAAACACATCATTTTTCACTACACATTTCAAGGATCAAAGAGTTTACTTTTGTTTTTGCAGGTAATGGCTCCCGCCACCAGAGATTACATCCGAATCAATATCTCAACGGTGCCATCTGAACTCAAAGTCTTGGTAGCAGAATTCCCCAGGAATGCTCAATTCACTGAAAAGCATGGTCACCTACTCCATTTGGTTACCTCAAAGTTTGAAGAAGACATGATACGGGTCCTGTTCCAGTTCTTCGACCCTGAACATCATTGCTTCACATTTCCTGATTACCAGTTGGTACCCACTTTGGAAGAATTCTCTGAATTAATTGGATTACCAATCCGAGATCAATTACCTTTCACTGGTTTAGAAAGAAAACCAAAACCTGAAGTCATTGCTGCTGCTTTACATCTGCAAAAGTCAGAAATCAAATCCAATTGGGAAACAAAGAGTGGAGTTGAGGGTTTGCTTGCCAAATTCTTACTGGAAAAGGCTCGACTACTGCTAGAAAACAAAAGTTATCCAGCTTTTGAAGAAGTTATGGCTCTTTTGATCTATGGGTTGGTTTTGTTCCCTAATTCCGACCAGTTCATAAGTGTACACATCATCAACCTTTTCCTAATTCGCAACCCGGTACCAACATTGCTGGGAGACATCCTACACTCTCTACACACTCGTACCACGAAGAAGCGAGGAACTCTCATGTGCTGTATACCACTGCTGGCTAGGTGGTTTACATGTCATCTTCCCCGATCAGTACTGAGAAATGAACAAAGAGCACAATGGTCTTACAGAATCATGTCTTTATCTCATTCAGATATCCGATGGAACAACTTCTTTCAAAGAGACATTACTATCATTGATCATTGTGGAGAATACCCTAATGTGCCACTCCTTGGCATTAAAGGAGGTATCACTTACAATCCCTCTCTAGCTCTACGCCAATTCGGATATGCAAGAAGCAACGGTCCTCATGACATGATTATCCGTGGCATTGTGTTTGATTACGAGAATGATTCTCACAGACACCGACGAAGATTCATACAGGCTTGGGACAGTGTCTATAGAATAGAAAGCAAAACTCTGGGGCAATGGAATTCTATTCCTATGGAACTTTACCTCAGATGGGTGCGTACTCATGCTCAAAAACTCATGATGCCCTATCCCGCTGTTCTACCTGTGACTATCGAATCAGAAGTCGAAGGTTACGAACCTCAAGTTATTCTACACCCGGATATGCCAACTGACTTGGAAGAGTTGCAAAAATCCTGGGTTCAACTCAAAGAGGAAAGAGACACCTTCAAAGAACACTGTCAGGACTATGAGAGAAGGCTATTCGAGCTCACCAGACAGCTTCAAGAAGAACAAAGAATCAACGCATTCCTGGGGACAAAGAAAAAGCGCCCACGGGAGACCTGAAAGATCATTTATTTTATTTTCTGTCTTGTAAGCCCAAATGAGGCAAAGAAAAAAGAATAAATTGATTAACTAACGTTTGTTGCTTCTTTAACAAATCTAGACTCTATGATCCTTGAAAACATTGCACACATGCATTCACATGCATTGCATACACATTGCATTTCATACATTGCATTTCATACATTGCATTCATATACATTGCATACACATTGCATACAGGGCATCCAGTCATACACATTTCATAACAGGTTCTCATGACGGGTTTCTCATCTCTTCGCTGTTTATGTCAGTCAGAAGAGATGGAATCTGAGGCAAGCATCAAGAATCTCGAAGTACAGAATGCCCAAGTTCAAGTGGCAATTCTGGAACTGGCAAAGGGGCAACAAGAGCTGAAAGCCCTGATACTCAAGAAGAAGAAGAAGCCCAAAGAATCTGCAGGCTTGAGTTACCTGAGAAGGAAGATCAAGATCCCTGTCAAAAAGATCAAAAAGCCACCAATCCCTGAAATAGTCGGTGATGGTGAACAAGAAGATAATCAAAGCAACCAGGGTTCTGCTAAACCCTCTCTCTCTTCAAATGAAGAAGAAGATCATTCTGGAGACGAACAGGATGATGACAAATACCAACAGTTGGAGGATCGTATGAAAGCTATGGAAATACAAAAAATACCTGGCTTAGATTTCAATGATCTGGGACTCGTGTCGGATGTTGTCATCCCTCCAAAATTCAAAGTTCCAACCTTTGCAAAGTATGATGGAGTTTCTTGTCCAAAACTACATTTGAGATCTTATGTGAGGAAGATACAACCTCATACAACAGATAACAAATTGTGGATTCACTTTTTCCAAGAAAGTCTGTCAGGTACACAACTCGAATGGTACTACCAGCTAGAAAATACCAAGGTTCATACTTGGGAAGAATTAGCTGCTGCTTTTTACAAACAGTACCAATACAATGCTGATCTTACACCCACTCGTACTCAATTGCGAGGCATGTCTATGGGACCAAAAGAAAGTTTCAAAGAGTATGCACAAAAGTGGAGAGATATGGCTGGAAGGGTTCAACCACCCTTATCTGATCGCGAACTAGTCGACATGTTCATGGGCACTTTAACTGGCCCATTCTATAGCCATTTGCTGGGAAGTTCATCATCAGGTTTCACTGACCTAATACTGACCGGAGAACGTGTCGAAAGTGGCATTCGAAATGGAAAAATTCAAGTAGGATCCTCCTCTGGTACTACAAAAAGGCCCATCAGAAATGAGGTCAATACAGCGCAAATTCAGACAAGTCACAAAAGTGATCAGCATCAATCTGTAGGGGCAGTTATGATCTCCGCATCTGCACCTCAAAAAGATCAACAGCCAAAATATACGCATCGACCAGATGCACCAAGAAGAACTTTCACCAAAATCAACATGCCAATCTCTCAGGCATTGCAGCACTTGCTTAAAGCGGATCTGATCACATTAAGGGGTCCTCCGAAGAATGTCAATACTTCTTCTCTGAGTTATCGCCCTGATGCAACATGTGCCTATCATTCAAACTGTCCAGGACATGACGCAGATCACTGCTGGGCCCTGAAAAATAAAATCCAAGACATGATAGATGCTGGAGAAATTGAGTTCGATCCTCCAGAAACTCCAAATGTCATCACAGCACCTATGCCAAAGCATGACAAAACTGTTAATGCTATCATAGACACAGTTTACATTTATGATGTGAACGAAGTATCAATTCCACTCCTCGAAGTCAAAAGAAAGTTCATCCAAGCTGGTTACTTTCCAGGTTGTGATCCCGACTGCTTTTATTGCTCACCGCCAACCCAATGGTTGTGAAAATCTAAAGATGGGAATTCAAAAACACATGGATCGCCATATCATTATGTTTGAGAGGCTCCCTTCTATGGACATGTTGGGCAAAGTCTTTGCCAACGGGATAAGAATGGAAGACGTCTCAGTGATCTCCAGCTTACCATTCAAAATCTCTACCAAGGCTCCATTCAAACTTTCTGCTACACTCAAAGTGGCATCAGTAGTCATTGCTAGACCAACTCCATTTCCATACTCCTCAGACAAAGCTGTCCCATGGGGATATGACACTAATGTTTACATTCATGGAGTTAAGCAGGATCCCTCGACTAAAGAGGACGCAACACTAACTACTTCAGCTGTAAGTAACATTGCAGGCACTAGCAAGATCACGAGAAGTGGAAGAATCTTTTCACCAGAAATTTCTCCAAATATTGCTGCTAGTCCAATCCAGGTTCCAATTCCTATTCCAGATATCAACACTCGAGGCAAAGAGCCACTGATCGAACCAGTTCAAAATCCGGTAGAGATCACTGCTGAGGATCCATCAAAGCAAGAGATGGACGAAATATTGAAAATCATCTGCAAAAGTGATTACAATATTGTCGAACAACTAGGGCATACTGCTTCAAAAATCTCAATGTTATCTCTGCTAAAATATTCAGAAGCTCATGCTAAAGCTCTAATGAAGTTCCTTCAAGCTGCGCATGTGCCTCAAGAAATCCCAATCGACCAATTTGAGAATTGTGTCGCCAGTCTTACAGTGCCCAATGGTCTTGGTTTCTCTGATGTGGATCTAACTCCTGCTGGAAGAAATCACAACAAGGCCCTGCACATCTCTATCGAATGCAACGGCACCACTCTGTCTCATGTGCTAATAGACAATGGTTCCTCTCTAAACGTGTTACCAAAGGTAATACTGGAAAAACTTGACTTCAAAGGAGTTGTGCTACAACCAAGTGATGTGGTTGTAAGAGCCTTCGATGGGTCAACAAGAACGGTGTACGGAGAAGTTAAGCTCCCAATCAGAGTGGGCTCTCAAACTTTCGATGTTATCTTTTCCGTAATAGACGTTCTTCCAACATACTCCTGTTTACTAGGACGCCCTTGGATACATGGGGCAAACGCTGTAACTTCTACCCTGCATCAGAAGTTAAAATACCCAGTAAAAGGAAAGGTTGTCACAGTCTATGGCGAAGAAGAATATATGGTCAGTCACTTGAGCAACGACAAGTATGTTGAGATGGAGGGCGAATCCATCGAAACTCCGTATCAAGCTTTTGAGGTTGTATCTCCAGATATCTCTACCACCAAGCATATTCCTGCTACTCCAGCTACAACTATGGCTTCTCTCAAAGATGCCAAAGCCATGATTGAACAGGGTGATCGCACAGTATGGGGACAACTCCCTGATATACCCTACAAGTCCGACAAGCTAGGTCTGGGCTATAATGGTGAAAATCAAAAGAATGATCAAAATCCTCGCTCTGAAGGGTTAATATCACACTTCGCCAGCCAAGAAGTAAACGCCATTGATGATGAAGGGACATACTTGAACCACATCATTCAGCCATATCCAGACGAAATTCCACCCATTACCATGGGAATGTGGGATGCTGTGGGAGGACCAAATGACGGTTACAACTACCAGTATATCACACCTCAGAATTCTTACATTGCTCTGGAAGATCTTACTCCAACAGAAGAGGGTAATCAAAATGACGGAAGTATCACAAGTCCCGTCACTCAGCAATATCAAAATCCACCCAAAGAAGTATGGGACACGCTAGGAGAACCCAGCGGCAAATACGACTATATGGTGAAATATTCCGCTCCTCCGAGCTTTTCAACTCCCATCAAAGACATTGTCCCGACTGGATGGGACGAACAGTACGACGACAACTTCGCTCTTGAAGAAGCCAGGAAGATGCCAAACAACGAAGGTTATTTTCTGTCACAGTACACTCCTTATCAGGATGCACAAGTCTCTATTCAAAACATCATTCCTACTGCATGGGACGGCCTTATCGAGCATCTCGCTCAGCCAATAGAGGGACCTCCACCTGGATTCTCATATCCAACAAATCATCAAACTTATCCTGAAGAATTACCTACGCATTTTCCCACTAGCGGAATCAATGCTACGGAAGACGAAAAGAACAACTGCAACTGGAACAGCTGGGTGCTCCCTGCTAACAACGGTGGATTGAACAACTGGAAAGCAGAGGATGTGATCTCCTTTGATCAGGAGTAAATGCCATTTCCTGTTTTCTTTGTGTATATTGTGCAAAGATAAAAGTGGTTCCTGAACAATCGAACCATGAGCTTGAAAGCCGTGTGCCTTAGCACAACGGTCCTTCTACAAAAAGGGTTTGTCATATCATGATTATGTGCATTCAATAAAATCATGGGATGCTTGCATGTTCAAAATTTTGTGATCCTTTTTCTTTCTTTATTCGCTTTCAAATAGCTATGTTTTTCTCTTCATACACACTCACATATCTACCATGCAGATTCACATACACGCTGGATCCAGTCAATAACGACTCTGCTATTGCCCGTCATGACTTTGAAAATCCGATCTACCAAACTGAGGACGAAAGTGAGGAAGATTGTGAAGTGCCAAGAGAAATTGCAAGACTTCTAGAACAAGAAGAAAAAGCCATACAGCCTCATGAGGAGCCGATTGAGGTCATCAACTTGGGCAGTGACGAAGAAAAGAAAGAGGTCAGAATTGGGGCTGACTTAGAAAACAGTGTCAAGCAAAGACTGATTCAATTGTTGCAAGACTACGCCGAGATATTCGCCTGGTCTTATCAAGATATGCCTGGCCTTGACACGGACATTGTAGTTCATCGCCTGCCAATCAAAGAAGGAAGCACTCCGGTCAAACAGAGACTGCGAAGGAGTAAGCCTGATATGTCAAAAAAGATCAAAGACGAGGTTGAAAAACAATTCAATGCCGGATTCCTAAAAGTTGTAAGTTATCCTCCTTGGATAGCTAACATCGTGCCTGTACCCAAAAAAGACGGGAAAGTCAGAATGTGTGTAGACTACAGAGATCTGAACCGGGCAAGCCCTAAAGATGATTTCCCTTTACCGCACATCGATGTACTAGTTGACAATACCGCACAATGCAAGGTATTCTCCTTTATGGACGGATTCTCAGGGTACAATCAAATCAAGATGGCACCCGAAGACATGGAAAAAACAACCTTCACAACTCCCTAGGGAACCTTTTGTTACAAAGTAATGCCCTTTGGTCTAAAAAATGCTGGAGCTACCTACCAACGAGCAATGGTAACACTATATGATTCATCAGGAAATAGAGGTGTATGTCGATGACATGATCGCAAAATCCAACACCGAAGAAGAACATTTGAGTCATTTACACAAGCTGTTTGATAGACTCAAGAAATACAGATTGCGACTGAACCCGAACAAGTGTACCTTTGGAGTAAGATCCGGTAAACTCTTAGGTTTCATCGTCAGCAGTAAAGGTATTGAGGTTGATCCTGCCAAGGTCAAAGCCATTCAAGAAATGCCTATACCCCGTACCGAGAAACAAGTCAGAGGATTCTTGGGACGTCTAAACTACATAGCCAGATTCATTGCCCATATGACTCCTACTTGTGTGCCAATCTTCAAATTACTGAAGAAAGATCAAGTGGAAAGATGGAATGACAAATGCCAGTTAGCCTTTGATAAAATCAAAGAATACCTTCAAAAACCGCCAATCTTGTTACCTCCTGTGGAAGGCGGACCTCTGATAATGTACCTAACTGTGTTAGAAGATTCAATGGGGTGTGTACTCGGACAACATGACGATTCCGGTCGAAAGGAGCACGCAATCTACTATCTTAGCAAAAAGTTTACCGATTGTGAAACAAGATACTCACTACTCGAAAAAACTTGCTGTGCCTTAGCATGGGCGGCTCGCCGACTAAGACAGTATATGCTAAATCACACCACTTTCCTGATCTCCAAGATGGATCCAATCAAATACGTGTTCGAAAAACCTGCTCTCTCTGGAAGGATTGCAAGATGGCAAATGATCCTAACAGAATATGACATTCAATACACTTCGCAAAAAGCAATCAAAGGAAGTGTGGTAGCTGATCATTTAGCTCATCAAGCAGTAGATGATTATCAGGCATTGAACTTTGACTTCCCAGACGAAGACATTATGCTAGTCAATGACTACAAACAACCAGGATCCCGATGGACTATGGTTTTTGACGGAGCTTCTAATGCGCTCGGCAATGGCATCGGAGCTGTGATCATTTCCCCCACAGGAGGTCATACACCCTTCACCGCCAGATTGTGTTTCAATTGCACCAACAATATAGCCGAATACGAAGCATGCATTCTGGGTCTCAAAGCTGCAATTGATCTAAAAATCAAATTCCTTGAAGTCTACGGAGACTCGGCCTTGGTAATCTACCAAGTCAAAGGGGAATGGGACACAAAGCACCCAAATCTAATTCCATACAAAGAACATGTGTTGAGTTTGATTCCTTACTTCGAGGAGATCACTTTCGAACACATCCCACGCGAAGAAAATCAACTAGCTGATGCCTTAGCTACCATGTCATCCATGTTCAAAGTCAATTGGGACGACGAAGCTCCTATGATCACCATTTACAGGCAAGACGAACCAGCCTATTGCAATGAGATCGATACCAAACAAATGGAAGACAAATCATGGTTCCATGAAATACAAAGGTATCTCGAAACCCAGGAGTACCCTGAAGGGGCATCTATTAACGACAGAAAGTTTCTAAGGAGATTTGCCTCCAAATTCTTCCTAGGCAATGGAACTTTGTACAAGCGCAACCATGACTCGACTTTACTTCGTTGCGTAAACAAGAAGGAAGCAGAACAAATCATGGAAGACATACACAATGGTACCTTCGGTACTCATTCCAACGGACATACAATGGCTAAAAAGATCTTGAGAGCAGGTTACTACTGGTCTACCATGGAGACAGATTGCCATCATCATTCCAAAACTTGTCACAAATGCCAGATATATGCCGACAAAGTGCATGTACCTCCAGTTCCATTAAACGTTCTGACGGCTCCTTGGCCTTTCGCAATGTGGGGTATTGATATGATTGGAGAAATCAAACCTACTGCTTCCAACGGACATCGCTTTATCCTGGTCGCTATTGACTACTTCACAAAGTGGGTAGAGGCAGCTTCATATGCTTCTGTCACCAAGAATGTGGTAGCCAGGTTTATCAAGCACAATCTCATTTGTCGGTACGGCATCCCCGAAAGGATCATCACTGACAATGGCACGAATCTAAACAACAAAATGATTACTGAACTCTGCACGCAGTTCCAGATCAAACATCATAATTCTTCTCCATATCGACCAAAGATGAACGGCGCTGTCGAAGCCGCCAACAAAAACATCAAGAAAATCATACAAAAGATGACAGTAACCTACAAAGACTGGCATGAGATGTTACCTTTTGCTCTTCATGGTTATCGCACATCTGCGCGTACTTCAACAGGGGCAACTCCATTCTCGTTAGTCTACGGTATGGAAGCAGTTCTCCCAATCGAAATCCAGATTCCTTCCTTAAGGATCATGAAAGAAGCCGATCTAGACGAAGACGATTGGATTCAAACTCGATTCGACCAAATACACTTGATCGATGAGAAAAGACTTGCAGCTATCTGTCATGGCCAGCTATACCAAAAGCGCATGATCAAAGCATTCAACAAGAAAGTCAAAAGTCAAGCATACCAAACTGGTGGCTTGGTTATCAAACGCATCATCTTACCACAAGGTGATCCCAGAGGCAAATGGACCCCCACCTACGAGGGACCATTCATAATCAAGAAAATATTCTCCGGCGGTGCCATGTTGCTTACCACCATGGATGGCGAGGATTTCCCACACCCTGTGAATGCGGACATAGTCAAAAAGTACTTTGCTTAAAAAAAAAAAATATACAGCTCGCTAAGTTGAAAACCTGAAAGGGCAACTTAGGCAAAAATGAGCGTCTCGGTGGATTGAAAACCCGAAAGGGCGATCCAGGCAAAAATTAGAGACAAAACAAATACAATCCCGGTAGGCTGAAAACCTGAAAGGGCAGCCTAGGCAAAAATTAGGGAATAAAGCATACAACTATGTCCCGCTCAGCTGCCTACTCACCGACAAGGTTCAACACCTCAAAGACACCGATCAGTCCAATCACTTTCTTCCAACAAGTGAGGGATGAGATGCTCGAAGACAGATTGGCAATAGCAGAATTGAAACTTGACTGGATCGTTCTCACATAGCTATTTCTTTTCATAAATACTTTTCAAAACTTTCTGACAATTTCCTACTTCTAGGATTGTTGTCTCCCTATACTAATCCGCCTATCACGGCACCTTTTCAAAAATCAATGCAGCTTATAACTAACATTTTTTCTGTTTTGAATACGCGAGCATCCCAATGATATTTTGAATGAACATATGCATTTGAATATGATTGATGTTTACCAGGAAAAACAGGAATAGCATTCCGGACATGTCCCAATTATTTGGACATTATCCTAAACCAGCATCAGAAGGAAGTTTCCCCAATGGAGACACATTCCTCAACAAATCCCTCAAAAAGATTTTTCTTTCGAAAGAAGTCTTATTCCCCAGCAGGGTTGTTCCAGATTACTGTCTTCAGAAGGTGTGATCTCCGCACCCAAACTTGGTCAGATAGTGCATCGGAGGATTATGCATCTTCCTCATTCCCACTCCAAAGGGCGTCACAGTCCGAACTCTCAAAACTACTGTTCATCCCCGAGCAGTAATCAAAGATCCTTCAATAGAACATCCTGGTTCTCAAAGAATTTCCCCAACCCAGGGTACTCAAGCGAGACAGAAGATCATCAACAACCACGATGCCTTCACTTCCAAATGGCTAGCAGGGATTTATTTTCCCAATCACAATGCCTTCATTTCTTGACGACTAAGCTGGGATTTATTTTCCCAATCAGGAGCTTGACACGCTCTAAGCTGCATAAACCATGCATCACATTCACACTCATATTCACATTCACAATCATGCATCATACGCATATTCATACACAACATAACTTGCATATTTCTCCTCTAGCTCGAGGATCTCATATCATACATGCATCATAGACATCGCATATTATTAACTTGATTTTTCAGGTAGACAGATGTCTTCAGCAAAGATGTTCTCACTCACATGCAGTGTTCATCCTGAATCTTATTCAGACAAGCAGTCCTTTCAGATACAATCAAACCAAAGATTCACTCTGAAGAACTCTCATTCTCAACTCATTTATCATCTAACATTGCTAGTCTAAGGCGATACCTCAGACGGTTCCAGAACGATCTAGCATTTCAAATCTAAGGCGATACCTCCGACGGTTCCAGAACGATCTAGCATTTCAGATCTAAGGCGAAACCTCGGACGGTTCCAGGACGATCTAACATTGCAGATCTAAAGTGATACCTCAAACGGTTCCACAATGATCAAACTTTCAAATCCTTCATCAAGATATAATCAACAGATTCATTCTGATGAACAAACCATCAACACATTGTCCAGGTGGCATCCGAAAGCCCATCTCAGGTAATGTTTCAATCTGCCAACAACATTTCACAGACAACATTCAAATGTAACTTCCAACATCTCTGCTGATCAAGGTAAGTGCAAATTTTCAGGGCATCTATTTATTCAATCATCTTCTACCCTCAGATTTCAGACAATCTCTTCAGGTTTAAGAAGATTGAATAGGGGCAACTGTTATACCCCAAAATTTGCCCACTTCTTTTTTCAGGAAAGTTTCAATATGAAAATTAAGAGTCTCATATAAACATGGATTTTTTCAAAATATCCTGACATATGAAGAACTTGGTTTTCAGAATTTTTCTTACACAGTAACTTGGCTTACAGTGGAATTTATTCTTACGCAAACGCCAAATACTGTTCCTTACTTCACAAATACTATTTATTTATTTTACAGATAAATAGTACTAACACAGTTCATGCAGGGTTAAATCTTTTTGCAGGCGCAAAAGCAGGAAACTCACACTGTACTGGTAGCAATTGTTTTTGTTTTCCCACTAACTTTTGTACTATATTCCATTATTTTCAAAATCTTTTCAAATCTATCCTTTCAAATTCAAATCTCAACTTTATTCTATCCATCTCTCTTTTCCCAACAATACCTTACACTTTCTTTCAAATCTCACTTCCACTCAAATTTTCCTTTTGTACGGAATCACATCATTCCCCAACGTCTCTTTCCTTCTTTCCATTCTATAAATACTTCTCATTCTTCCATAAAATCTCACATCAAATTCTAATTCATTTCTCAAATTTCCACTTCATAATCCATTTTCTCTTCTTCCCTAACAAAAATGGCAAAATGGATAGAGACACTGTCTCTTACAGTCATCACCATTGCTACGGTGATCATGACTTTCTTCTGCCTGCACAGTCCTGAGGAGTGTGGACCTGCAATGGTTATGCTCCCAATCATCTACATGCTATTGTTCATAGCATGGGTCATCAATCGTCATTCTTAAAATTTGCCGTATTTCTTATTTCTTAAATGTACCGTTTATTCGTCGTACTGTTCAATATAGTATGTAATATTTATACTGTCAGTATTAAATGTTGTACTAGTTGTCATAATATTGCTTAATTACTAAGATAATATTTTGTGTATTTTCTGCCAGTCAAATATTTCTATTTCTGTGCATTAAATAATTTTCAGGTTATTATCGGTAATTTTGCCCGCATACCGTAAATATCAGTTATTTATTATGTTTCTGTTTTCTAACAAGTCATGTAAATAAATTTTCATGCTTCACACCAAACAAAAACAAAAATAACAACAAAAAAAAAAAAAAAAGAAAATTAACTTTGACGGTTGATTTTTCACTTTAACTGCTGCTTCAGTACACGAACAGTCGGTTGACAGACAAACTGCAGACAGTACAATTCACAGTGATTTGTACAATCAATCAAATCAATCATTCACAATTCAAATTTCCAAGATTTTTGTGTTAGAAGTCTTCTGAATATCACATGATTAGCAGAAACTCAACACTGCACAAAAATCAGGTACGCTTAACTGCCTCCTATACAGACAGTCCCTAATCAGGGTTTTTCTTGTTTTAACAGGAGCAACAAGTTTTGAGAGCTCAAATGGATTTCATATACATCCATACATCTCAAAGTACCATCATACAAATTTTCAAACTTCAATTCACTCAGACGCACCGTCAGCAGCTCAAACAGTCAACAGACGACCCGTTTGACCAAAAAAGTCAACTGACAGTCAAAAATGAAATTTTTTGTCAAAGTCCATATTTTGTCAAAGGATTCAACATTTGATCATTGGATGATCACAATTCATCAAGGAAAGATCAAAAATCAACAAAACCCTAAGATTCAAAATTAGGGTTTTTGCCTGAAAAGTCAACTCAACTTTGACTGATCATAACTCTCTCATCCTTCATCCAAAAAATGTCAACCAAAGCTCATTTTGAAGGAAATTCAATTATCTTTCAAATGCAATTGATCCCATGGTCATAGCATTCACCATTTGAAAAATATGGCCAAAGACATTACAGGTCATTTTCAAAGTCAACAAAAAGACACTTTTTTCAAATGGACACACAAGGAGAACCAAAAATCATTTTGATATGAGACCAAAGACATTGGTTAGAGGACTCTTTGAGGTTTCCAAAAAGTGCAAGATCTCCTTCATATGACAAAAATTGAAGGATTTACACCTTGTTGAAGTTGGCTAAATTTTGGGAAAATGCATGAAATCAACATTGCTCAAAAATGTTTTTTTTCCAAATGAGTCCAAGTTTTTATGGTCCAAACATCTTTGCCATGTTACTATGGGCCTCCCACGACCAAGACAAAGCCCACATCTTTATTGGCCATTTTTTGCATAATTTTATCTTACTTTAAGATTAAAATTAAAAGGAAAATGCATGGATAATGGTTGCTTGGCCTCCAAGTATGACTCACTTCAAGGAATCTTCATTTTTTCTGCAAGAATTGAAGAGCAAGACAAGAGCATTGAATGGAGTCAAGCTTGGTCAACAATTCAAAGATTTTTAATATTTTAAAAATCAAACTTTCAACAAAGACAACAAAGCTTCTTAGCTTGAGTTCCAAGCAACTTTGGGCTATAAAAGAAGCATCATACTTCAGCAAAAAAAAAACACACGAAATAGGGCAAGAGTATAGCAAGAAATATCACAAAAATTCTCAAAATTTGCATATACTTTGTAATTTTCAAATTCAAATTTCCAATCAATATCAATACCAATAAACACTTCTAATCATCTCCTCAAACATTATAGAGTAAGATTGAGCTCTAAATATAGACATATGAGAGTCGTATAAAGCACTTAAAGCTCTTCATGTACATATGAGCTTTATTTTCGTTTTTGTACATGCAACTAATTTCACTGCAAACTAACCACCCTAACATCCTTATGGGGACCTATATGTGTGATCTGGGCCTTAGCATGAGTGTTCCAACGTGAGGATCAGGCTCCACCATTAAAACGAGTCCATGAGTGTTTAAGCTTCATCTTCTTCGTATCCATAGCTAGGAGCTTCAAACCTTAAAACAAATGACATATTTGGATTCAGGACACTCTAATTAGTGGATCTGGGTCACTTGTTTCTATTGCTAACTCGTATTTTTTGCAGGTTCATAGGTTGTTAAAAAACTGGAATTTTAACGTCCAAATAGGGGAGGTTAAAAACCCCCGCTATTTGAAGCTGAAAACCTCACTTCTGGAGGTTGAAGACGACCACGCGTCCAAGCGTGGTTCGTCTGACTTTTCAGCGCGCCAAGGGGGCCCTTCCCTCAAATCTTATTCGCTGGTCAATCCAGCGTGGGCCCCTGCAAAGACTTTGAATCCCCTTGGATTCAGTGTACACCATCATACCATGCACCTACAAATCTGTGCCCTTGGATCAATCTCAAAGCCAATCCAACGCCTCACACATGCAAGCTCACCATGCTCCTTCATTAATTGCCACACCAGATCAGTATCCTTATATTTTTAATTTTATTTTCTATTTTTATTTTAGTTTCTTTGATAAATTAATTAAAAATAGTTAAAAACTTCCAAAAATTCCACAAAAAATATTTTAAACTTCTAAAATAATATATTATTTTATGAAACAAAAATATTTTATTTTTCTTCAAAATTTCAATATTTTTCATAATTAATTAGTATGTATTTGTATATTTGCTTATTAATTATTTTAATTAGTCAAAAAATCATAAAAAAAAAATTGTTCTTTGTGTTAAATATTGTTTATATATCATAAACTAATTTTGTACATATTTAGGATAATTTTCTCTTTAAGTTTTAATTATTTGTGTAATTATTTGCATAATTATGTTTTGATTAACTTAAAATATCCAAAAACAAATTTCAAAAATTCCAAAAAAATTAGTTTTGTTCTAAAATCAATTAACAAACCTTTTGTACATATTTTTAAACTTATTTGCTAGGTTTAATCATATTTCCGTCTTTTCTTTATTTTAAATTAATTAATAATGCATTAATTATATTTAAAATAAATCACAAAAATACAAAAATATGCCTTTTATTTCTTGCAATTTAAAATTCCTAGATAAATGTATAGGATGTCAAATTCATGTAAATAGGCTAGTTTACATTTCCCGCACAATCGATGTAATAGCGTAGATTTACTTTCTGCACTTTACATTTCCGCATTTTAATTTCCAGCACCCATATAAACTGCGTGTATGTCAAAGATAAAACTGAACCGTCAGATCACTAACTTCAAAGATAAATATCTGAATTCAATCACAATCACATTTGCACCTCCTAGGGTAACCCCTTTTCACTCTTTTCAAAATCAAAGTTACATTTCTACTGTTTCGAGTACAAAATCGAACCTTTTGTTTATATCCGACGAATGGATAGATTTTTAAAGGGAACAAGGATAAAGACCTCCTAACTCAGGGTAGACCTCCTAGTTTGCTTGCTCAAAACCAAAACAAACAAAATTCTCATACACTGTTGTTTTTTTAAAACGAATTTTCCAAAAGACAATATTTTGTATACATCCAAACACGGATCATTACAAAATTAACGATCTTTTCAAAACATCTTTCGAAAGATAAACAAGCATTTGTATATATCCGCACAAGGATCATTACAAATTCTATTTGCAAAGGTATTTCAAAAACACAGGTAAAGCATTCCGAATCAATTGAAAAGTAAAGCAAATGAGCTAAGCAAACTAAAGAGCCCATGGATAACCATGGATACAAAGGGTGCTAACACCTTCCCTTTGTATAACCTACCCCCTTACCCAGAATCTCTCAAAGGTCTTTTTTCTGTTTCTTTTATAAACCTTTCCTTCATTGGATAAAATAAAAGGTCGGTGGCGACTCGGTAAACTTTTTCAAAAGTGACGCGAAAGCGTCCGATCGACAAAAAAGAGTCAGTTCACGTATCCCACCCACGGAGGGGTATGGCCCGAAAGGACGGTCCACAGAATGCAATAAAGAACTAAATGAATGCCCTTGTTGAGGAGACTTGACTCCGTATGGACTTATTGCTCTTGAATGCTTTTTGCAGTTTTCATACCCCATTGAGACTTCAACTTGTGCATAAAACCTCTCGGAGTGGATGTGGTTGTTCTGAAATCAACGAGGACTTGAATTATGCCTTTGAATGTCCTACCACCTTCGGTTGAATGGCTGGGTGCCCCGTCATGGTAGCCACTTAGCATTATCATATGTTCCTTCCACACACTTTAGATTACTTCCCACAAGAATATTCCAACAAAGGCATACAAGAGTGGTGCATTTTTGCCTTACATTAGGGATTCGAGCAATGCAAATGATGCAATACTCAAGATAGACAATGTCTTGCTTATCCCTCGGTCGGGAGCCCCAAATATAGATGCTAAAATAGTAACCACCATCGTGACTGAAAGAGTATTGCATTATCATCGAACTTAAGAGAGCTATCTGTGGTGAGGATGACCCAAGACACCAACTGAAATACCAACAATCAGGGATATAATTGAGCACAAGATATTGAAATTACATCGGTTCATTTCTCACATTCTTTCTCTCTCTGTTGACGAGCAAAGGCCACTGAGAAGAGAATTCCAAGAAGAGATAACCCAGGATATGAAATAACAGCTTGAGAATGAGAAATGCTTCTGTAGAACACTCTTGATTATCACATGGCAAAAGATTCTGATGAAGTCACACAAGAATTTGTAATGCTTTAGGGATTCGAGCAATGCAAATGGTGCAATGCTCAAGATAAGAATACGTCTTGCTTATCCCTCGATTGGGAGCCCCAAGCAACTTCCACATATGTACAAGAGATGATTACCACTTTGGCTTGCATGTCCAAACTATCCAGAGAGAGAATAAATGACCTTTGCAGCTTTTGACATCAAGCACTAGGCACAATCCAACAATGTCTAAATCAACGGAGTCACAATCTTTTATGGCTTTCAACCTTGTCTTCAAGAGGTGAACCCTTTTGTCAATTTCAATACTCGGAAACTTGAAGACTTCAATGATGTGAATTCTCCTTACCAAGAATAGGAATCTAAACATTACTTCAGACATGCTGATTCATAAGACTTTCTCTCTTGAGGTGAGATTGACATTTGCATTTGGCCTCTGAGGAACTTATCTCAATTCTTCTTGTCAAAGAGAAAAGGCTTGAATAACCTCCATACACTGATTCATGTTAATCCCCATTTTTGTTCTCATCTCATTCAGAAACCTCACGGAGTTGTTCCACTATTAACTTTCAAGCACATAGCGGTGAGAAGTCAGTTTTGTAGCTGAAGTCAGAATCTGAATAGAAAGGCCCCCCATAAGCTTCTGATAGAACCATGAAATGCATGATAGTGTAAATGCATGTTTCATTTCTAAGGGATCCTAAAGTCTTTTCATCAAATTTGTTTCTCTTTTACTCTTCTTTTTTTTTGCATATAATATCTTTTCTTTTTTCTTTTCCATCTTTTCTACTTTTTTTTTTATTATTTCTTCTTTTTTTTTGGAAATAGACTTTAGAATCCCCCACAAATTAGGTGGATAAAGTATGATGTTATGCAATGCAAAAGCATGGGATCAAGGTCCATAGAATCTTAGTAACCACTATACACTCCTCTGAATAACTGATACAGGTCAGATGTCATGAGATCAAAGGTCCGACACCTTTTTGAATACTAGGAGAACCAATAGTCACCAACAGAATAGAATAGTCACCAACGGTACCTGTCATGTATATCCCACCCCACTCACAGATGAATCTAGGTCAAGGTAGGTCAAAAGGTCTCCAGCGTTAACAACTCTCCTGAAACACCATCATTGTTGCAAATACATGCCAACAACGGTATCCCATTCGAGTCTCGGCTGGTCGTGGGTCTCATGATCGCAATCAACAGAACCTGACATTCTGTTGGCGTCATGACTATCCACTCTATCCTAGGTATTCTATGTGTCAACTCTGGCCTGGGTATTGGGCATTTTACCTCATAAAACATCCCACCCAACCTGCAAAACAAGGCAGAAAATATGTGGTCCCCACGGGGACCCATAATATAGTCCAGATGCATGATATGCAAGCGGAAAATAAACATGATGCGCAAGCATATATACAACATGTAAATATATAAGCAAACAAACAAAGAAACACCCAAAAAACAAACAAACAAAGGCTAGGATCGACTCGCTAAGAACGGACCAGCACAGGTCTAGCAACATCCCCAGCAGAGTCGCCAGCTGTCGCTACCGCGAAAAATGGATCAGAGTCGCCACTAATATATTTATCCCATAAGGGAAAGGAATACCAGGAAACCTAACTCAGAACAAGAACAAGGTCTTTCGCTAGAGAACATGGCACGGGAGTCGGTTACGCAAGGGGAAGGTGCTAGCACCCCTCACGTCCATCGTACTCGATGGTATCCACCTATGTTTGTTTCTATCTGAAGGGTGTCTAATGTCTAAAACCTAAATGCGAATGAATGCAAAAGAAATACGGGGAAAAGAAGGAATTGTTTACAAGTGTGCTCGCTTAGGCCCCGCGACCCAATGCCTACGTATCCCTTACAAGGAATCAGAGCTACCGTAGTTCGGCTCCATAGTTTCCATTTGTTTTGTGTTTTTTAGTTGAATAGAGGTTAAGGTCACAATCCACGATGCTCGACCTTTGGAGACTTATACGCCTACTTTGGAATGGACTCAACATGTTCTTAAGCGCCTAACAAGGCAAAAGAGTGAACTTGGGTTTGTGTTTTTTATGTAACTACATGATGAACAAAACCCAATACAAGGTTTCGCACCACTTCGTCACTTTGTTTTAATTCGAGCCTTTATTAAGTGTTTTAAATGTTTTTGGTTGAGTATTTTTTAAGGGAATTTACTTTGCGATTAGAATCACATAAAATGTATAATGATCGAGAAGCAGATTAGGGAATGAATCCCACTCACTTCTATCCCATTATGTAATGATCGAGAAGCAGATTAGGGAATGAATCCCACTCACTTCTCTCCCATTGATTAATGTTTGAGAAACAAATTAGCGAATGAATCCCACTTATTTCTCTCCCATTAAGTAGTGACCGAGAAACAGATTAGGGAATGAATCCCACTCATTTCTATGCCACTAAGTGATTGAGAAACAGATTAGGGAATGAATCCCACTCATTTCTCTATCACTTTCTTAATGTGATTCGACTCTTTATTTATTAGTGTTTTAAAGTTGAAAAAGAAAAAGAATGAACAAAGGGGAACTAACCTATTCTCTAATCTAAGTTATTCTATTCTACAAGTGGCCCTAAGGTCAAGGATAAGGGACCTCTACCTATGTTAACATGCATAGATTACAACCTAAGTTGTTCTATGTGACTAATCTTAATGAAGATTGAAGTCACCGCCCTAAGGGAACATGGTAAGCATATAGTAAGAGATAAGAAAAATCAACAAGCAAGGTAGGTGCCTTAATGAAGTCCCTAACAAAGTCTACTCCTAAGAGAGACTACACACAATGAATCCCTAGAGAAAACAATCCACAAAAGGTGGAGGAAGAACAAACAATCGTCGCCTCTTAAACTAACAACAATCAAAGTGTATAATAAGAGGCAAAGCATGAGAAAGAGGGAAGAAAGCCCTAGGGCAGTAGCAAACCAAGGAAATTAGTTTCCCTAAATCAAACACAAAAGCATCATGGCAACACACAAAAATATTCACAAGAAATTACCAATGTATCGCATGAATCGTTACTTAACAATTAGCAAACATGTATCAATTAGTCAAAACAAAAAGCGAATGAAAACATGAGCTAAACTTGAGGTCAGTAGCATTACATGGAATTTATAGGTCTAAGACCTTATACCAATCTATGTTAGTCAATTAGCTTGAAGCAACACAAAGTTCTAACAAAAACTAGACAAAACTAGGTCAAAACTAGTTAGTAAATTCAAATGGTGAATGAAGTTAGGAAAATGCAATGATGGAAGTCAGTAGTTAATAACCTCTAAGAGGTGTCTACACAACCATAAAATCATGTCAAGAAGTCTCATACAAAATTATAGGTCATTTGGACAAGTTATGATACAATCGTTAGCCAAAAGCGAGTTATTTACATGTGAAAAAGAAAAATCAAGTAAAATAAGAAAACATGACTTAAAAAATTCAACTCCAGGTCCTAGGACCTCTAAACATCCCTAATTATATGTACAAAAAGGAACCAACATTATTGCATGAATGCATTTCAATTTGAGGGCACAAACGTCACAATTATCTATTAGAAACGCATGTTAATCGAGTTAAACGAAACTAACCAAATACCAATCAAAACAAAGAATTAGGAATTCATTTTTTACACCCAATATCATGGATTAGTCTACTGAAACTACACAAAAATTGGCAATTATATTCGACTCCTAAAGCCCCTAATCAAATTAGTTTGTAAAACATACTAAACATAAAAGCAAAATGAACACATGTGATGAAATGATTTATAAGATATAGTAAAATAATTTCTAAAAATCAACAAAAAAATACTAAAAATATTTTCACACATATATATCTATCTAAAACGTATTTTTTCACATTTTTTATTTGAGCTAAAAATTGATTAACCAAACAAAAGTTAGAAGAGAAACAAATTGCAAAAGGAGAAAAATCTAACAACACATGGGGGTGCAGAAGCAAAATGAAATGCATTGGATTTACACTAGGGCGCGTTTTGGGCCTTGTCCTGGGGGTGGAAATAGCGATTTCAGGGAAGGCCTAATGGAGATTCAATCCATCTTCAGATTTTGTTTGATCCAATTCAACCATTCTTCAATTTTATTAACCAATTATTATTGCTGATTAATCCCTAATCAAAGCCGAATAATCCAGACCTTATGATATTAATCCCTAATTAAACCTACTGATCAGACTTTATGATATTAACATAATTAACATTAACATAATAATATACTAATTATAATAATAAACAAAAGGGGATAGGGTTACTTGAAGAGTGACGATTGGAGTCTCATCTCCTTCTCCCTCATGGACTCACGAACGAACTCAGCGGCGCCGTAACGACCTCTCTCTCCGATCATCATCGCCGCCGTGAGCAAAATAGGACACCGATCCCTTCCTCATCTCACCTCTTGCTTCGGTTCTCTCATCCTCCTTTTTCTAATTCCGACGGTGCAAATGGAGACCTTAACATTCTCCGATGAAAAGCAAACCTCCGGCCATCGTCACCTTCAAATCAAGTCTCTCACTCGATGCTCGATGTTTATCGCTCATCTCCTCGTGGCATGAAGAAAAGAGGACGATAGAGAAAGCGAGGCTTCGGCGCGTCAAAGTTAGGCAAATCAAGAAGATTAGAGGTAATAACTTGTTTCCTTAATTCTTCTTCTTCTTCGATATACAATTTCTTCCACTTCTTCTTTTTGATTTCTGAGTGATTTGTTCCTGTTGTTGATGTTGTGCTATTGCCGCGTTTGAACAATGAACGAGTTGATACCTTGAAGCCGATGCAATGATATTGTGGAACAGTTATTGATAATAAGTGTCGATTATTTGCAGGTTCTTGATGAGGTGTGCCGCGATGTGAATTTGTTGATGAATCAGTGAAGGTTTGGTGAAGCTTTTTCAGAAGAGTTTTATGGTGTGATGAAGAATTGGTGGTGAAGCAGAGAGAGTTCAGAGAGATTGGAGATGAAGATGATGATGAATGAAAGTGATAGAAGAAGTTGAATTCAGTTCTGGTTGATGAAGAGTGGAGAAGATTGAAGTGAAGATGAGATTGAGAATGAAGAACTGAGATGATGATGAATGAGGAGAATCGTCCTGAATGGTCGTGATCCTGATTCATAGAGGCTGGAGGTTAGTTAAGTTATCATTTTCTTTCTGTTATTTTCCGTTTCTCTCTCTTTCTCATAATCCAATCCTTCTTCTCTTTCTGTTATGAGTTGTCGTTAGCGGTTACAAAATCGGTTAGGGAAGTTAGTTATAGGTTGTTAGATGAGATTGAAGGGAAGTTAGTTTGGGAAGTAGGTTCTGTTAGGAAAGGTTTATTGGTTAGTGCAGTATGTAAAATGGTTTGGTTTAGGGACTGTGGGCTGTTAATCAGAGTCATAATTATATATGCAGGGTTGTGAATGGTAAGAAAGGAAATTAAATGGGCAGTGTTTGAATTTGGACGATTGTGGCAGGTTGATTCATTATTTGCAGGGGCTGGTTTCT
Organism: Vicia villosa; assembly: GCF_029867415.1. Taxonomy (NCBI): domain Eukaryota; kingdom Viridiplantae; phylum Streptophyta; class Magnoliopsida; order Fabales; family Fabaceae; genus Vicia; species Vicia villosa. Next base: position 26,205 of record NW_026705733.1, read on the forward strand.
GTTAGAAAACGGTTAGACGAAAATGTTAGGCTTGGATATGTATTTGATTGTTTGATATGCAGGGACTGAACTTGATTTATTGGCATTTTTTACTCTGGTTAATGTATGTTGGTGGCATAGAAAACAGGACAGGATCTCCCCCTTTTTTTTATGGTGGATGCATTTGAATAGTGTAGGTATGAATGGTTTTGAAGTTACATAACTGAGTTTCTTATTTTATTTTTTTGCAGCAGGTGGAGTATATGGGCAAAAGCCACATGGTGTAGGGTTATGAAGGTGAAATAAAGGGTGCAAGCATATGGCAGCTTATGGCATGGGATTATATGGACTTGTACTTTTGAAGGGTTGGATATTGTAGAACTGTGGGTTAATTCGAAAGGCTTGAAGGGTGTGAAGTAGGATTAGGAACAATATTTTTGTAGTTTGACTTTTTGTAATGGATATCGAATAATGTGATTTTCTTTGGAATTGAATATTTTCTTTGGATATTTGAATGGTGAATGAATGATATTGACTCTTGAATTTGAATTTTGAGCTCTTAGAGGGATCTTTGATGTTTGAATGAAAATCGAGATCATGAATATAACCTTGAATGCCATTTAGATAACTTTCAATTATGCCTTAGCCTTGTGACTTGAATTTCTAGGAACTAATCATGAATGAATCTTGTACATGAAAATCCTCACTTTGTGTTCAAATCCAAACCATCTTTCTCTTGAAGTAATCCCAACAAATGAATGGTAAAGACTATCCTAATCCTTCACATAAAACATCTCAAAGCGAGCTTTAACCAAGATAACACCATAAGAATGATACCTTTAAATCTCTTGAGAAGCATAGAGCCAGTAACGTGGAACCCTTAAACGACCTTGGTTAGGAAAATAAATCCTAATCCCTAGCCATGGTGAATTTGTATGAAGCACAACCCTTGTAACTGGAGGAGAAAGAATCCATAACGCCCATACTTCAAACCCAACTTCCACAGTCCCATACTCGAAGAATAACTAGATGAATCGAGCTAGAATGAAGTAGAAGCCCTAATCCTTGATCCCAAGCCCAGCTTATTGATTAGTGATGCATGATGTGTTAATGACCTAATGAAATATGTACATGAATGCAAAACCTGAGCCAGTTAGAAATTAAATATGTGGGCAAATTTTGGGGTGCAACAGCTGCCCCTATTCAATCTTCTTGGACCTGAATGTACGAACGACACAAGTTCGAGACATTTGAGGTGTAAGTGGATTGAATACCCCGAAAGTACCATCAAAATTTGCATTATGTGGTGAAACAATGAGTGATGAGTATTATCAAGATATACCAGCCGAAGGTGGATCTTAAACAAATTGCTAACCTTAGTTAGACTTCAAAAAGAGACACAGCCGAAGGGTGACTCGATAAAGGATGAAACCAGCCGAAGGGGAATCCGATCCTAGTTTGCTAACCTCAGTTAGACTTCAAAAAGAGACACAGCCGAAGGGTGACTCGATAAAGGATGTAACCAGCCGAAGGGGAAACCGATCCTAGTTTGCTAACCTCAGTTAGACTTCAAAAAGAGACACAGCCGAAGGGTGACTCGATAAAGGGTGAAACCAGCCGAAGGGGAATCCGATCCTAGTTTGCTAACCTCAGTTAGACTCCAAAACGAGACACAGCCGAAGGGTGACTCGATAAAGGATGAAACCAGCCGAAGGGGAATCCGATCCTATTTTGCTAACCTCAGTTAGACTTCAAAAAAGAGACACAACCGAAGGGTGACTCGATAAAGGATGAAACCAGCCGAAGGGGAATCCGATCCTATTTTGCTAACCTCGGTTAGACTTGAACAAGGAGACGTAGCCGAAGGACGACTCCAAAAGGAAGAAACCAACCGAAGGGGAATCTTACCAAATTGCTAACCTCAGTTAGACTTCAAAGAGAGACACAGCCGAAGGGTGACTCGAGATCTAAAAGGGTATGCCAATAATCATTGGACTTGGCGAAACACAAGAACTACAAGGTTCCTTCAGGCCGAAAAGCGGGATGTAATTATACAAGAGTGACGATCATTCGAATTGCCATACACAAAGTATGAGTTATCTAAACGATTGAACTCAGCAAACGGGAAATCACCAAAGAGATAATGATCTTTGTGCAGAATGACTTTGTATCCAATCCACACTGGAGAGAGAAAATGAGACTTCTTTTGGGGATATATTACCTTGTGCCTTTGGAGCACATGCCCGTTTGGCTTATGCATTGATGCATGTTTGATTTTTCCATGGCGTAATGCTCCATATTCATGGAAATGCTACGCATTTGTGTAGATGCGATGTGAATGCAATGAAACTATATGCAAAGCGCTAAATAAAGGCGTTGGTGTGATAGAGAGCAAAATCATTGGGGTCCCTTCAGGGAATATTCCATTATCTTTTCAATCGAATATCATCTTCGACCTCGGGCGAGATAAACACCAGGGAGTATTCCCTTAGAGTTTAAAAATCTGTGGGGATGCCAATCTTTCAAGATACCCCTTCTGGTTATTGCCTTGCGAAGCAAAGCGTAACTTCTAACTTCTCACCTTGTGCCATTGCTTGGAGAATTTTTCAACTTGGGGCGATTCCCTCTTTCCACCATGGTGGGGATTAGAAATCCAGATAAGGAACCACGGTTTGGAGAAGCAGAACAACTCCTAGGAGAAATAAACTCCTATGCTCGGGGAATGGAACAAACTCTCAGGAGAAATAAACTCCTATACTCGGGGGGAAATTTTCAGGGAGAAACAAACTCCTATGCTCGGGGAGAGAGTAACTTGCTGGGGAAGAGCATTATGATACTTCTCCATTATGTGATGGTCAACTGCACTTTACACGTGAATGACAGTTCTTCAATACAAACTGAAAGATTATGCCCCCAGGCTTCCTGACCTACGAAGATATTTGCCTCGAAAGGATCCTTACACCATGCTTACTTGAGGTAATTCTGCCCCAGCATATTCAATTATTTGAGATATTCTTTCCCATGATCCACGGATCCTCGAAGAGATTTTTTTGAATCTCGACGTAACTGTCCCAGATTGAGTGAGCTTGAGAGATTCCTCGACGTCACTACCTCAGATTGATTGAAATCAAGAGAGAGATTCCTCGACTTGATTAACCCTGATTGGTCGAATTTGAGATGTCAAACCTTGATTTGCTTGCCCCGGATGGGCTGAACTCACGAGAGAGATTCCTCGTCGTGACTACTTCTGATTATGTACATCTTATCGAAATCCTTGAGTTTTACTTCCCTTAAGATCCCACAAATCGTGGAAGTAACTTTACCACACTCAATAGAGTATTCAAAACCTTCAGGGTAATCAATCAAAGAAGGTATCGACTGATTATGCTTAATGGAGTCTTCAGGCAACATTCCCCTTAACGATCGAACAACGAGGGAATCAAACTCCATATGCTCAACGGAGTATTCAGACAACTTGCTTTGATAATGATTTCTTTTTTTTTTCTCTACGGAGTTCTCAAGTCTCTTTTACTTTGACGTGATCAAGATCTTCATGGATTCTCATCATACAAACTTCCTTGATGTTTAAGCAAATTTTTTGTATGCAAAAGAATGTTAATTCTAAGAATGATAATTCCAATGCGAAGCCTATGCTAGTCTTGAAGTTTAGATAAACTTTTTATGCAATGAGGTGGCCACCTCTTGTGAATGAAATGTAAAGCGGGCATACAATACCAACATAGATATGTGTTACGCTTCATTGAGAGTCAGTTAAATGCTATCTCATTGGAGTGCGTCTTCGAAATAAACCCTACTTTAATTAGGACTTTTAAGGGTTGTAACTTGGTCGGGTTCACGGTTTTCAGAAAACAAAGGATTTTTAGGCTCAAAATTATTTGGTGCCCACCCCCTTCGTGATGTTCTCCACTCCTAAGTTCAATTAACTCAACATGCGTGCTCATCCCTCACAATGAATTTTAAGATGGTTGAGGAATCAATGAGGTTTTTTCGGACATGGCAGTCGCTCACTTTTTATTCTTTTGATTCATTATCACACGACTTTGTTCTTGCTTTATTTTCACCATCCTTTTTCTTTTTATTGCTATATTCTTTTCTTTCATCACTTTTTTTCATTTTTTCATTTTTTTGTATTTATTTTTTTCTCTTTTTTTTTTGAACAAGTCGTGTGACCTCACATTGTCTTTGATTCTTTGGAAGTGATTGTGACTGCCTCATTCCATGATTGATGAAGGATTACCATTGTGGTATCGTCATCTTTTGTCCTTTTGGTAGGTGAAGGATAACCATCGCGGTTTTGGATTTCCTCAACCTTTTGAAGGATAACCATTGTTGTATCCTTAGATGCATACCATTTGTGAGTTTTGAATACTTGATCAAGTTAAATGAACACTACCCTGCCCCAGGGTAAAAAATAAGGGTTTTTTCTGATTAGAAAAGAAACTCCTACTTCAAGGCTCAAAGGGGTTAACGAGGGTCTATCTCCCTTATATCTCTGGTGTTTAGGGATTTGAAATAATGCCTGTACATCCTCAGCAGGGTTTTATTCAAAAGCACACAATTGGATATTTTGCATTTTTATATCATCATTCTCCCTCCGCTCTTTTCCTAAGCAAGTGATTAGTAAAGTTGGTATCGTAATTCCAAAAACATTTTATGAGCGAAAACAAAAGGATTACTTCAAGACAAACATAAACAATGCATTATGATTTTCATTCGAAAATTAACAAGTATTTACATGCTAGCAATGCTTAAACAAACAATGAAGTGTTACCAATGAGAATGCAATAAAGAACTAAATGAATGCCCTTGTTGAGGAGACTTGACTCCATATGGACTTATTGCTCTTGAATGCTTTTTGCAGTTTTGATACCCCATTGAGACTTCAACTTGTGCATAAAACCTCTCGGAGTGGATGTGGTTGTTCTGAAATCAACGAGGACTTGAATTATGCCTTTGAATGTCCTACCACCTTCGGTTGAATGGCTAGGTGCCCCATCATGGTAGCCACTTAGCATTACCATATGTTCCTTCCACACACTTTAGATTACTTCCCACAAGAATATTCCAACAAAGGCATACAAGAGTGGTGCATTTTTGCCTTACATTAGGGATTTGAGCAATGCAAATGATGCAATACTCAAGATAGACAATGTCTTGCTTATCCCTCGGTCGGGAGCCCCAAATATAGATGCTAAAATAGTAACCACCATCGTGACTGAAAGAGTATTGCATTATCATCGAACTTAAGAGAGCTATCTGTGGTGAGGATGACCCAAGACACCAACTGAAATACCAACAATCAGGGATATAATTGAGCACAAGATATTGAAATTACATCGGTTCATTTCTCACATTCTTTCTCTCTCTGTTGACGAGCAAAGGCCACTGAGAAGAGAATTCCAAGAAGAGATAACCCAGGATATGAAATAACAGCTTGAGAATGAGAAATGCTTCTGCAGAACACTCTTGATTATCACATGGCAAAAGATTCTGATGAAGTCACACAAGAATTTGTAATGCTTTAGGGATTCGAGCAATGCAAATGGTGCAATGCTCAAGATAAGAATACGTCTTGCTTATCCCTCGATTGGGAGCCCCAAGCAACTTCCACATATGTACATGAGATGATTACCACTTTGGCTTGCATGTCCAAACTATCCAGAGAGAGAATAAATGACCTTTGCAGCTTTTGACATCAAGCACTAGGCACAATCCAACAATGTCTAAATCAACGGAGTCACAATCTTTTATGGCTTTCAACCTTGTCTTCAAGAGGTGAACCCTTTTGTCAATTTCAATACTCGGAAACTTGAAGACTTCAATGATGTGAATTCTCCTTACCAAGAATAGGAATCTAAACATTACTTCAGACATGCTGATTCATAAGACTTTCTCTCTTGAGGTGAGATTGACATTTGCATTTGGCCTCTGAGGAACTTATCTCAATTCTTCTTGTCAAAGAGAAAAGGCTTGAATAACCTCCATACACTGATTCATATTAATCCCCATATTTGTTCTCATCTCATTCAGAAACCTCACAGAGTTATTCCACTATTAACTTTCAAGCACATAGCGGTGAGAAGTCAGTTTTGTAGCTGAAGTCAGAATCTGAATAGAAAGGGCCCCCATAAGCTTCTGATAGAACCATGAAATGCATGATAGTGTAAATGCATGTTTCATTTCTAAGGGATCCTAAAGTCTTTTCATCAAATTTGTTTCTCTTTTACTCTTCTTTTTTTTTTTGCATATAATATCTTTTCTTTTTTCTTTTCCATCTTTTCTACTTTTTTTTTATTATTTCTTCTTTTTTTTTGGAAATAGACTTTAGAATCCCCAACAAATGAGGTGGATAAAGTATGATGTTATGCAATGCAAAAGCATGGGATCAAGGTCCATAGAATCTTAGTAACCACTATACACTCCTCTGAATAACTGATACAGGTCAGATGTCATGAGATCAAAGGTCCGACACCTTTTTGAATACCAGGAGAACCAATAGTCACCAACAGAATAGAATAGTCACCAACGGTACCTGTCATGTATATCCCACCCCACTCACAGGTGAATCTAGGTCAAGGTAGGTCAAAAGGTCTCCAGCGTTAACAACTCTCCTGAAACACCATCATTGTTGCAAATACATGCCAACAACGGTATCCCATTCGAGTCTCGGCTGGTCGTGGGTCTCATGATCGCAATCAACAGAACCTGACATTCTGTTGGCGTCATGACTATCCACTCTATCTTAGGTATCCTATGTGTCAACTCTGGCCTGGGTATTGGGCCTTTTACCTCATAAAACATCCCACCCAACCTGCAAAACAAGGCAGAAAATATGTGGTCCCCACGGGGACCCATAATATAGTCCAGATGCATGATATGCAAGCGGAAAATAAACATGATGCGCAAGCATATATACAACATGTAAATATATAAGCAAACAAACAAAGAAACACCCAAAAAACAAACAAACAAAGGCTAGGATCGACTCGCTAAGAACGGACCAGCACAGGTCTAGCAACGTCCCCAGCAGAGTCGCCAGCTGTCGCTACCGCGAAAAATGGATCAGAGTCGCCACTAATATATTTATCCCATAAGGGAAAGGAATACCAGGAAACCTAACTCAGAACAAGAACAAGGTCTTTCGACTAGAGAACAGGGCACGGGAGTCGGTTACGCAAGGGGAAGGTGCTAGCACCCCTCACGTCCATCGTACTCGATGGTATCCACCTATGTTTGTTTCTATCTGAAGGGTGTCTAATGTCTAAAACCTAAATGCGAATGAATGCAAAAGAAATACGGGGAAAAGAAGGAATTGTTTACAAGTGTGCTCGCTTAGGCCCCGCGACCCAATGCCTACGTATCCCTTACAAGGAATCAGAGCTACCGTAGTTCGGCTCCATAGTTTCCATTTGTTTTGTGTTTTTTAGTTGAACAGAGGTTAAGGTCACAATCCACGATGCTCGACCTTTGGAGACTTATACGCCTACTTTGGAATGGACTCAACATGTTCTTAAGTGCCTAACAAGGCAAAAGAGTGAACTTGGGTTTGTGTTTTTTATGTAACTACATGATGAACAAAACCCAATACAAGGTTTCACACCACTTCGTCACTTTGTTTTAATTCGAGCCTTTATTAAGTGTTTTAAATGTTTTTGGTTGAGTATTTTTTAAGGGAATTTACTTTGCGATTAGAATCACATAAAATGTATAATGATCGAGAAGCAGATTAGGGAATGAATCCCACTCACTTCTATCCCATTATGTAATGATCGAGAAGCAGATTAGGGAATGAATCCCACTCACTTCTCTCCCATTGATTAATGTTTGAGAAACAAATTAGGGAATGAATCCCACTCATTTCTCTCCCATTAAGTAGTGACCGAGAAACAGATTAGGGAATGAATCCCACTCATTTCTATGCCACTAAGTGATTGAGAAACAGATTAGGGAATGAATCCCACTCATTTCTCTATCACTTTCTTAATGTGATTCGACTCTTTATTTATTAGTGTTTTAAAGTTGAAAAAGAAAAAGAATGAACAAAGGGGAACTAACCTATTCTCTAATCTAAGTTATTCTATTCTACAAGTGGCCCTAAGGTCAAGGATAAGGGACCTCTACCTATGTTAACATGCATAGATTACAACCTAAGTTGTTCTATGTGACTAATCTTAATGAAGATTGAAGTCACCGCCCTAAGGGAACATGGTAAGCATATAGTAAGAGATAAGAAAAATCAACAAGCAAGGTAGGTGCCTTAATGAAGTCCCTAACAAAGTCTACTCCTAAGAGAGACTACACACAATGAATCCCTAGAGAAAACAATCCACAAAAGGTGGAGGAAGAACAAACAATCGTCGCCTCTTAAACTAACAACAATCAAAGTGTATAATAAGAGGCAAAGCATGAGAAAGAGGGAAGAAAGCCCTAGGGCAGTAGCAAACCAAGGAAATTAGTTTCCCTAAATCAAACACAAAAGCATCATGGCAACACACAAAAATATTCACAAGAAATTACCAATGTATCGCATGAATCGTTACTTAACAATTAGCAAACATGTATCAATTAGTCAAAACAAAAAGCGAATGAAAACATGAGCTAAACTTGAGGTCAGTAGCATTACATGGAATTTATAGGTCTAAGAACTTATACCAATCTATGTTAGTCAATTAGCTTGAAGCAACACAAAGTTCTAACAAAAACTAGACAAAACTAGGTCAAAACTAGTTAGTAAATTCAAATGGTGAATGAAGTTAGGAAAATGCAATGATGGAAGTCAGTAGTTAATAACCTCTAAGAGGTGTCTACACAACCATAAAATCATGTCAAGAAGTCTCATACAAAATTATAGGTCATTTGGACAAGTTATGATACAATCGTTAGCCAAAAGCGAGTTATTTACATGTGAAAAAGAAAAATCAAGTAAAATAAGAAAACATGACTTAAAAAATTCAACTCCAGGTCCTAGGACCTCTAAACATCCCTAATTATATGTACAAAAAGGAACCAACATTATTGCATGAATGCATTTCAATTTGAGGGCACAAACGTCACAATTATCTATTAGAAACGCATGTTAATCGAGTTAAACGAAACTAACCAAATACCAATCAAAACAAAGAATTAGGAATTAATTTTTTACACCCAATATCATGGATTAGTCTACTGAAACTACACAAAAATTGGCAATTATATTCGACTCCTAAAGCCCCTAATCAAATTAGTTTGTAAAACATACTAAACATAAAAGCAAAATGAACACATGTGATGAAATGATTTATAAGATATAGTAAAATAATTTCTAAAAATCAACAAAAAAATACTAAAAATATTTTCACACATATATATCTATCTAAAACGTATTTTTTCACATTTTTTATTTGAGCTAAAAATTGATTAACCAAACAAAAGTTAGAAGAGAAACAAATTGCAAAAGGAGAAAAATCTAACAACACATGGGGGTGCAGAAGCAAAATGAAATGCATTGGATTTACACTAGGGCGCGTTTTGGGTCTTGTCCTGGGGGTGGAAATAGCGATTTCAGGGAAGGCCTAATGGAGATTCAATCCATCTTCAGATTTTGTTTGATCCAATTCAACCATTCTTCAATTTTATTAACCAATTATTATTGCTGATTAATCCCTAATCAAAGCCGAATAATCCAGACCTTATGATATTAATCCCTAATTAAACCTACTGATCAGACTTTATGATATTAACATAATTAACATTAACATAATAATATACTAATTATAATAATAAACAAAAGGGGATAGGGTTACTTGAAGAGTGACGATTGGAGTCTCATCTCCTTCTCCCTCATGGACTCACGAACGAACTCAGCGGCGCCGTAACGACCTCCCTCTCCGATCATCATCGCCACCGTGAGCAAAATAGGACACCGATCCCTTCCTCATCTCACCTCTTGCTTCGGTTCTCTCATCCTCCTTTTTCTAATTCCGACGGTGCAAATGGAGACCTTAACCTTCTCCGATGAAAAGCAAACCTCCGGCCATCGTCACCTTCAAATCAAGTCTCTCACTCGATGCTCGATGTTTATCGCTCATCTCCTCGTGGCATGAAGAAAAGAGGACGATAGAGAATGCGAGGCTTCGGCGCGTCAAAGTTAGGCAAATCAAGAAGATTAGAGGTAATAACTTGTTTCCTTAATTCTTCTTCTTCTTCGATATACAATTTCTTCCCCTTCTTCTTTTTGATTTCTGAGCGATTTGTTCCTGTTGTTGATGTTGTGCTATTGCCGCGTTTGAACAATGAACGAGTTGATACCTTGAAGCCGATGCAATGATGTTGTGGAACAGTTATTGATAATAAGTGTCGATTATTTGCAGGTTCTTGATGAGGTGTGCCGCGATGTGAATTTGTTGATGAATCGGTGAAGGTTTGGTGAAGCTTTTTCAGAAGAGTTTTATGGTGTGATGAAGAATTGGTGGTGAAGCAGAGAGAGTTCAAAGAGATTGGAGATGAAGATGATGATGAATGAAAGTGATAGAAGAAGTTGAATTCGGTTCTGGTTGATGAAGAGTGGAGAAGATTGAAGTGAAGATGAGATTGAGAATGAAGAACTGAGATGATGATGAATGAGGAGAATCGTCCTGAATGGTCGTGATCCTGATTCATAGAGGCTGGAGGTTAGTTAAGTTATCATTTTCTTTCTGTTATTTTCTGTTTCTCTCTCTTTCTCATAATCCAATCCTTCTTCTCTTTCTGTTATGAGTTGTCGTTAGCGGTTACAAAATCGGTTAGGGAAGTTAGTTATAGGTTGTTAGATGAGATTGAAGGGAAGTTAGTTTGGGAAGTAGGTTCTGTTAGGAAAGGTTTATTGGTTAGTGCAGTATGTGAAATGGTTTGGTTTAGGGACTGTGGGCTGTTAATCAGAGTCATAATTATATATGCACGGTTGTGAATGGTAAGAAAGGAACTTAAATGGGCAGTGTTTGAATTTGGACGATTGTGGCAGGTTGATTCATTATTTGCAGGGGCTGGTTTCTGTTAGAAAACGGTTAGACGAAAATGTTAGGCTTGGATATGTATTTGATTGTTTGATATGCAGGGACTGAACTTGATTTATTGGCATTTTTTACTCTAGTTAATGTATGTTGGTGGCATAGAAAACAGGACAGGATCTCCCCCTTTTTTTTTATGGTGGATGCATTTGAATAGTGTAGGTATGAATTGTTTTGAAGTTACATAACTGAGTTTCTTATTTTATTTTTCTGCAGCAGGTGGAGTATATGGGCAAAAGCCACATGGTGTAGGGTTATGAAGGTGAAATAAAGGGTGCAAGCATATGGCAGCTTATGGCATGGGATTATATGGACTTGTACTTTTGAAGGGTTGGATATTGTAGAACTGTGGGTTAAGTCGAAAGGCTTGAAGGGTGTGAAGTAGGATTAGGAACAATATTTTTGATGTAATTCTTTTGTAGTTTGTGTTACGACCGGCTTTAAATTTTAAGTTTATTATCTTAAACTACAGAGTCGCCACCTATGTTTTTATTTTATCCTAAGATAAGGGTAAACATGGGATAAAAACCTAATAAGAGTTTCTAGGTAAGTTGAGAAATTAGGGTCGAGGGAAGGTGTTAGGCACCCTTGACCCTTCCTTAAGGTTTTCTAAATGTCTCTAGGGTAAGAGTTTTATGGCAAGGTTTATGGTCTATAAAAAATTGTGGTTAAAAGTAGGGCAGAGAATAAGATCTCAAACCTACTTAATTTTAGGGAAAGGGGACTCGTTCTGGTTGCCCAGATGCCTACGTACCTCTTTAATGGAGGATCAGAGTCAACGTAGTTCATAGTATTTGTTGGTGTTTTTTTTATGGGGTTGTACACACCATTATTTGTATGTTGAATGTGTTTTAGACGTAGTTTCGTAGTTAACGTAGTTCATGGTTATAGGTAAAAACAATATTGTGTACAACCTCTATTTTTTGGTATATTTTATGTTAAATAATTAAATAATGTTTTAATTGAATTAGAATAATTGTATTTTTGTGTTAAATAATTTGTAGTGTTTTAATAAATGGAATTTTGAATTATGTTAAAAGGTTTGAATAGTTGGTTAGCTATTTTAGATTAATTTTGAATCATGAAGAATATTTGATCTTCATTGGAATTAATTCGCTCGAGGCAAAGAAATTTGATTCGATTGAGTCTTGATAAAGAATCTTGGTCTTTACCATAATTAATTCGCTATAGGCGAAGAAATTTGACTTAATTCATTTATCACATTTTGGTGATAGCATTTGATTATTGCTCTAGGCATAAATCAATTCGCATGAATTTTTAATCGTGTTTTGAGTAATTGATTGGTACGACATCGGGAGTCGACCAATTCGAAGATGCGGCGATTTAAAACTCACCCCTCGTATTATTTGTAAAAAAGGTTGAATTGATTTTTTTTATTGTGAAAATATATTAAATATGTAATTATTATTTTTATTTGTTTTATTAATGAAATGAAAGAGAACCAAATAAAGATTAACCTAAGTGACATTATCTAATTATAAAACTAACCAAATGTTAATTTAGAGAAACAAAAAAAATAATGCATATATTCCATGTTTTCTCTATAATGATAATAAAGATTAATATTATAGTAAAACCTATTAAAGAAAAACTAGCATAATAAACAAGTAAACCCACCAAAACGTGATGGAGAAGCTGGGAAATAGGAGTGACGGTTCCCTAGGGAGCTTGGCTCATTTGGCCAGTCGTAGGCCGCCATGTGGCGGTGATTTATTGGACCAAAACAATTAAAATAGAATACACAGTAAAGGCCACACATAAAAGGATGAGAGATTATTTCTCTCACGGTTTCAGTTTTCAATTTTTTCTTCCTTCCCAGATCTATTTCTCTTTTCACTTTTATAACATGGCATAAATAAACATAGAATCCAAAACAACATATAACAATCATCACTCAATCATATTTCGGAATAGAGTTACCGGTACAGGTGCAATCTGATGAATCCAGCAGTCGTGATAGGTGCATCCGCGGCGGCTACGTGTGGGCGAATCGAGGCTGTTTCCGGTGGTGTTCGTGGCTGAGGGCAGATGCTTTATGTGGTTCACATCGGTTTCATAAGCGGCGTAAATGAGTGGTGGTGATGTTATTAAGAGTTTGGGTTCACGAAGGTTTATCAACCGATATGAAGTCAAGGGGTAGCCTACACAAATCAGTGAGATTGATTGTTATTTTTTTTTTTGTGTGGCCTTTTTCTGATTCTTCCCTACTGCAGAGTTTTTCGGCCCCCCTCTTTCCTTGTGAATTCAACTAGTTTTTATAGTGAAAAATTAGGGTGGAATCTTGTTAATGTGAATTGATGTTGAAGATCGAAATTTGATTTGGGATTTTGTTTTGTGACCAAGTTAGAATTGTAACAATAAATTGATATGAATGGAGATTGAATTTTCTTGATTTTGTGACAGTTTTGGAGATGATTTGGATAAACTTTGCAGATTTGAAATTGATGAGTATTGAAACGTGTAAATATCTCCGTCTTAGAATCTCTGTTTTTGCTGAGAAAATATTGGTTTGGTCCTTGTTGATTCGTATGTTTTCTTTGAAAAGGAAATTATTTTGGTTTATATTTTTTTAATTAACTCTAATGGGCTTAAAACCTAATATAATTTTCTAAAGAAAATAAACTCCTATCTTTGAATTATATGATTCTCAAGAATGGACTTTAACAATTACAATATTAGGCCCATTAGCGCCCCTATTTTTTGTACACGCCTCTTATAAAAAAAAGTCACTATATTAAAATAAATAGGGTAAATTTTGGGGTATGACAGCTGCCCCTATTTAATTACTCTTCGATTGAAGGATGCGAGAGTGCGCAGTTCTCATACGTTCAGATCGAAGGGTAATTAAATAATGGAAGACCCCAAAATTTAACCAGTAAATAGGCATAGATGACGCGGTTAACTTATCCATACCAAGGTTTGTGAATTGACATATCCGTTTTGCTATAAGATTGACACTCATAATCATAAGATATGTTTGTCACATGTTTCGCTCCTTCATACTAACTTATGAGGTAAGGAGTACTAATGTCGACCCTATATTTATAATAGAGCCGAGAATGTTCAATGATGATTATGCATTCTTACCGCGACCTAGGGGGCAAGGAACGCAGTTCCGAACTTTATTTGAGATCCTTCCAATATAGTTGGGGAAACATGAAGAATTAACTTGCTAAAGCCTAGAGACTGACATAGCAAGTGCTCGATGATGCGTGTGTTTAGTTGTGTGCTGTGTATGTTTTGTTTTAACTTGTTTAACCTGTGAATATGTTTTAACCTGTGAATAGGCGCTCTAACCTGTGAATAGGCGTTTTTACCTATGAATAGGTGCCTTTGGCCTGTGAATAGGCGTTTTTACCTGTGAATAGGTGCCTTTGGCCTGTGAATAGGCGCTTAGCCTGTGAATAGGCGTTTTACCTGTGAATAGGTGCTTTTGGCCTGTGAATAGGCACTTAGCCTGTGAACAGGCATTTTACCTGTGAATAGGTGCCTTTGGCCTGTGAATAGGCGCTTAGCCTGTGAAAAGGCGTTTTACCTGTGAATAGGCGCTTAGCCTGTGAAAAGGCGTTTTACCTGTGAATAGGTGTTTTTACCTGTGGATAGGTATCTTTGACATGTGGATATGCACTTAGCATGTGGATAGGCGTTCTTGACCTGTGAATAGGTGTTTTTGGCCTGTGGATAGGCGCTTAGCCTGTGAATAGGCGTTCTTGGCCTGTGAATAGGTGCTTTTACCTGTGGATAGGTAGCTTTGGCCTATGGATAGGCGCTTAGCCTGTGAATAGGCGTTTTACCTGTGAATAGGTGTTTTTACCTGTGGATAGGTATCTTTGACATGTGGATATGCACTTAGCATGTGGGTAGGCGTTCTTGACCTGTGAATAGGTGCTTGAACCAGATGAGAACTTGTTACTGAACGAGAATCAAACTTTGACGTAATAGTCAGACGGGAACTGACTACTAAACGAGAATTAGATTTGATGGTTTGCCAGGACGAGAACTGGACTTTGTAAGGATTTGCCAGGACGAGAACTGGACTTTGTAAGGATTTGCCAGGACGAGAACTGAACTTTGTAATGATTTGCCAGGACGAGAACTGGACTTTGTAAGGATTTACCAGGATGAGAACTGGACTTTGTAAGAATTTGCCAGGGCGAGAACTGGACTTTGTAATGATTTGCCCATATACCCCGGCTATGCTTATGTCGGCTTGGTAATGTTTATGTATGTGGATAATGCTTATGCTTATGTATATGTTGATTGATGTAACGAGTGGAGCAAAATAACGTCTTATATAAGACTACCTGAAAAGGTTTCTGGATTGGATATGAAAATTTGTCTTAAAGAAGACTACCTGAAAAGGTTCTTTAGAAAGGATAAAATTTGTCTTAAAGAAGACCACCTGGAAAGGCTGAAAGATGTCTTAAAAAGACTACCTAAAAAGGTTCTTGGAAAGGACGAAGAATGTCTTAGAAAAGACTACCTAGAAAGTTTCTTAGAAAAAGAGTGTCTTAAAGAAGACTACCTGAAGAGGTTCTTGGAAAGGATGATGAATGTCTAAAAGAAGACTACCCGAAAAGGTTCCTAGAAAGGATCGTAAGATTTATCTTAAAGAAGACTACCTAAAAAAGGTGTGGTGTAATGTATCAACCAATGTATGTAATTGTATTTGTGTTTTGATGTACGTAATGCTTTAACCAATGTATGTAATGCGTGACTTGGGCATGGATATTGAAGTGCCGATAAAGATTTGGGCTCTACGAAGTTAGGTTTATGCTATATCAGATGAATGAAATGATATGTATGACTTGACGTAAGGGCGAAGTGCTTTGATGAATGCATGATTGAAGTATGTTTGAATGATGCCCCAATGATGGGCCGTGGATAACGAAGGAGTAGAGATGTTGCTAATGTAACAAGGTTGTTTGTCACACGATGGTAGGGTGTTGTGCTAACATGATTTCCTGATACTCGTTTTGGAATCGAAGATCGCAGGCGTAGGAGAGAGATTCATCGGGGATTGTGTAGATATGAAGATAATTTTCCCCTTTGTGGCATGTCTTGCCCCAGTTTATTGGGTATTTGCAGAGATTTGTTTTGATATGAGCTTGGACGTATTTTTATTGTTGTATGCACTTGAGATGTCTAGCCCATTATTTTGATTTTTGAGATACTCCACTCGTGTGAGTTAAAATGACTTATCATACGAATTTGATATGCACTGCCCCAATATTTGATAGTTGAGAGGTCTGCCCTCAATCTCTAGGATATGGAGGGCTAACCATGTGCGATATCCATTCGATATGAATTGCCCCAATATTTGAATTTTGAAGGATATGCCCCTGATTATTATTTCTTCAAGATGTGACCCAAGTTGATTGACTCTTAGAATGAATGCCCCTAGTTAATAGGATCTTTTGATTATGCGCCCCTATGATCATTGGGATTTTGCCCATGCTTAGGAGAAACTCTTAGGTGGTTTCCCCTAGTTAGAAGCTTCTTGAAATGATTCACCAATGTCAAAATCTCCTTGATGCTAAGTATTGATTTGAAAATAAAGTTGTACCCTTTGAAAAGTAATTATTAGTCATGCACATGCCATTTTTGAAATTGAAGTTCGTTGTGAAATAGAAATGGATGATTAGAGATAGAAGATGCGAAGAGTCATTAACAAATAATAGGAGTTAGTTTAACCAATTTTATGCCAAGTATGCTTTCAAAGTTAACCTTGCTTCAATTAGGGCTTTTGAATGTTGTATCGTGGTCGTGGTTCGTGGTTTAAAAAACAAAAGATATACGGCTCAAAATTTATTTAACCCACCCCATTCTCCTTAATATTCTCCAATCCTAAAATCCGCTTAATCCAATGAATGCATTCAGTTTGCAAGAGAAGTTTTCGTAGTCGTAGTGATGATAATAAGCATTGATAAAGATTCAAGCGCCAATGAAGAGCATTAATAAGATCCAAGCGTTGACAAGAAGTTTTTGATGATTTTTGAGATGGCAGTCACGAGATTATTCTCCGATTTCCTTTTTTTTAATCCCTTATTTTTGCATGAACCAATTCTTTTGAATTTGCGGTCCATCGGGATGCCCTGATTTTTTTTGCCTAAGTTTTATTTTTTGACTTAGCGGGCTTTCTTTTCTCGGAATTGTTCTTTTGAAATTTTGCTTTATTGATTTTGAACATTGTTACTGTCGTGTTTACTTTGATTATTGTAAGCTTCAACTTCGTTGTTTCCTTGACTTTAGATGATGATTGCGAGAGAATGGGCGTGTTTGAACCTTTGCTTAGATAGATTGATTCTCTTGAGATATGAATGCATCATTGAATTAATCGAAGTCTACCCTGCCCCTGGTTAAGATTAAGGTTTATTTTGAAAAATAGAAACAACTCCAACTTCTGGCTCGAGGGGGTTGACTACGGATTATCTCCTTATTTCTCCACTGTTTAGGATTGAAATAATGCCTTACATCGTCAGCTCGGTCTTACATTGAAAGCATATGTTTAGCAAGATTCAGTTAGTTATTCTCCGTTAAGTTTGTTAATAATTGAAAGTTGCAAGTTGAAATGAAATCAAAGAGTGAAAATGGAAAGTCGTAGTAATGAAGAAGCGAATGAATTATTTCTAAAATGTGCATGACTTTTTATTGAATCACTAATCGAAAGGTACAAAGTTTTACACCAAATACAACTTAGCAACTAGGAATTTACAATTCGAAATGATAAAACCTATTGATCCTAGGGACAGTCTCCTTTGTTGATCCAATGACTTTGTTTTACTTCTTAGTTCTTTGACTTGTAGAAGTAAAGGGTGATCTTTTACTCTCCTTGGGTATGCCAATCTTGTTGAGAAGGCATTTGATCTCGACGTAGGGGAATCTTCAATGATAATTGAATTTGGGGCGTAGGCACTTAGCTCGTATAGTGAAGAGCATCCTTCTCTCCTTGTAGGACCAAGCTCATTTGAATCTCCAATAGTTAGTTCTCCTCTCTCCACAGTTTAAGACCTTTTTGAGTTTCTTCACGGATCTCGGGAAATCAGCTAGCATAACAAATATTGGATAACGGAGAAGGTGGAAATGTAAATGCAAATGTATGAATGTATGAAAATGCGTGGGTACGAGGAAAGAAATTCCTACCAGCTAAGGATTGTGATATATAGATGGAAATCCTTACATAATAGGGACTATGACATAACGAAGGAAATCCCTATAGAATAAGGAATGCGTAGAAGAGAGCACATGGTGATCGTTCAAGACGGTCACCAGATTTCATGGCCATCTGGAGGCCATGTGACGTGCATTAACGAAGATGTCCTTTGTGGGAAGAACAAGATCTTATAAAAAATACCAAGACATACAAAAAGGAATCCCTATAGGCCAGGTATTGTAATAAACTAAGGAAATCCCTACAGGCTAGGGAATGTATGGAAAAGAATATGTGGTGACCATTCAAGACAATCACTAGATCCTATGAGTCGTTCGCTTCAAATATAATGGCCCTTAGAATAGATACCCAAGGGAGTAGATTCAAAGTGTAATGAACTGATGGCTTAGATTGCATATTGATGTCTACAGATCCCATGGATCGTTTGCTTCAAATCTGATGGTCCTCAAAATGGATATCCGAGGGCGTGGATTCAAAGTCCAATGAACGAATGACAGGGTTTGAATATTGATTGATGATATACGGTATGCGAGCGTTCGGGGATCCATCAAGAGGATCCTAATTACGTGGCCATCATGAGGCCACGTGTTGCACATTCGGGGATAGAGGGATGTCTACTTAAACTACAATCTGAGAGGTCCTATTGCCAATGTCAGATTAAAAGGGAATCCCTACAGGCTAGAGATCCAGGTTAGGCGAAATAATACCCTTATGAGTCTAAGGGATGATAATCGTGGGAGGTGATCCTACGTAGACTTAGGCTTACAAAACAATATCCTTCACGGGAAGGCTTCCCATGAAGGATGGGATGATATAATTACCTTAGTATGTAGGTTCATAAGTTCGTCCTACGGATTTTCTACCCTTCCCAAAGGTGGTTCAATTCTAAGGGTCTCATGGGGCCCTTCATATCCTCCGAAACTTCTTGTTTCTTTGGATTTTTAGAAGGACTCTTTTGTCCATGAGGTTTGAATTTTAGGGGTAGGTTCCCAGAGAGATCAGCCAAATTCAAAGTCCTACCCTCGACAAAGTCTAGCCTCGTCTCGGATATTCCTCGGAATTCAACCCACTCTGAGTGGAATTGTCACTAAAGCTCGTAGGCGATGCAAGTCTCCTCTTACTTAGTGACAATTCCCACACTTAAGGTTTAACAGACACATATATGATAATTCCCCAATATTAAACAAGAATAAATATAAACATAGGCAGACAATTATATAACAAAATATAATAAAGATATATTTATTTTTGCCAAATAAAAAAAATAAAATAAACCATAAAGTAAATAACCCCATAAGCCCTAAAAACAAAAAGAGACATGCCCTAAACCTTAAGTGCTTCTCTGCCCTAAGGGTCCCCAGCAGAGTCGCCAGCTGTTACGACCGGCTTTAAATTTTAAGTTTATTATCTTAAACTACAGAGTCCCCACCTATGTTTTTATTTTATCCTAAGATAAGGGTAAACATGGGATAAAAACCTAATAAGAGTTTCTAGGTAAGTTGAGAAATTAGGGTCGAGGGAAGGTGTTAGGCACCCTTGACCCTTCCTTAAGGTTTTCTAAATGTCTCTAGGGTAAGAGTTTTATGGCAAGGTTTATGGTCTATAAAAAATTGTGGTTAAAAGTAGGGCAGAGAATAAGATCTCAAACCTACTTAATTTTAGGGAAAGGGGACTCGTTCTGGTTGCCCAGATGCCTACGTACCTCTTTAATGGAGGATCAGAGTCAACGTAGTTCATAGTATTTGTTGGTGTTTTTTTTATGGGGTTGTACACACCATTATTTGTATGTTGAATGTGTTTTAGACGTAGTTTCGTAGTTAACGTAGTTCATGGTTATAGGTAAAAACAATATTGTGTACAACCTCTATTTTTTGGTATATTTTATGTTAAATAATTAAATAATGTTTTAATTGAATTAGAATAATTGTATTTTTGTGTTAAATAATTTGTAGTGTTTTAATAAATGGAATTTTGAATTATGTTAAAAGGTTTGAATAGTTGGTTAGCTATTTTAGATTAATTTTGAATCATGAAGAATATTTGATCTTCATTGGAATTAATTCGCTCGAGGCAAAGAAATTTGATTCGATTGAGTCTTGATAAAGAATCTTGGTCTTTACCATAATTAATTCGCTATAGGCGAAGAAATTTGACTTAATTCATTTATCACATTTTGGTGATAGCATTTGATTATTGCTCTAGGCATAAATCAATTCGCATGAATTTTTAATCGTGTTTTGAGTAATTGATTGGTACGACATCGGGAGTCGACCAATTCGAAGATGCGGCGATTTAAAACTCACCCCTCGTATTATTTGTAAAAAAGGTTGAATTGATTTTTTTTATTGTGAAAATATATTAAATATGTAATTATTATTTTTATTTGTTTTATTAATGAAATGAAAGAGAACCAAATAAAGATTAACCTAAGTGACATTATCTAATTATAAAACTAACCAAATGTTAATTTAGAGAAACAAAAAAAATAATGCATATATTCCATGTTTTCTCTATAATGATAATAAAGATTAATATTATAGTAAAACCTATTAAAGAAAAACTAGCATAATAAACAAGTAAACCCACCAAAACGTGATGGAGAAGCTGGGAAATAGGAGTGACGGTTCCCTAGGGAGCTTGGCTCATTTGGCCAGTCGTAGGCCGCCATGTGGCGGTGATTTATTGGACCAAAACAATTAAAATAGAATACACAGTAAAGGCCACACATAAAAGGATGAGAGATTATTTCTCTCACGGTTTCAGTTTTCAATTTTTTCTTCCTTCCCAGATCTATTTCTCTTTTCACTTTTATAACATGGCATAAATAAACATAGAATCCAAAACAACATATAACAATCATCACTCAATCATATTTCGGAATAGAGTTACCGGTACAGGTGCAATCTGATGAATCCAGCAGTCGTGATAGGTGCATCCGCGGCGGCTACGTGTGGGCGAATCGAGGCTGTTTCCGGTGGTGTTCGTGGCTGAGGGCAGATGCTTTATGTGGTTCACATCGGTTTCATAAGCGGCGTAAATGAGTGGTGGTGATGTTATTAAGAGTTTGGGTTCACGAAGGTTTATCAACCGATATGAAGTCAAGGGGTAGCCTACACAAATCAGTGAGATTGATTGTTATTTTTTTTTTTGTGTGGCCTTTTTCTGATTCTTCCCTACTGCAGAGTTTTTCGGCCCCCCTCTTTCCTTGTGAATTCAACTAGTTTTTATAGTGAAAAATTAGGGTGGAATCTTGTTAATGTGAATTGATGTTGAAGATCGAAATTTGATTTGGGATTTTGTTTTGTGACCAAGTTAGAATTGTAACAATAAATTGATATGAATGGAGATTGAATTTTCTTGATTTTGTGACAGTTTTGGAGATGATTTGGATAAACTTTGCAGATTTGAAATTGATGAGTATTGAAACGTGTAAATATCTCCGTCTTAGAATCTCTGTTTTTGCTGAGAAAATATTGGTTTGGTCCTTGTTGATTCGTATGTTTTCTTTGAAAAGGAAATTATTTTGGTTTATATTTTTTTAATTAACTCTAATGGGCTTAAAACCTAATATAATTTTCTAAAGAAAATAAACTCCTATCTTTGAATTATATGATTCTCAAGAATGGACTTTAACAATTACAATATTAGGCCCATTAGCGCCCCTATTTTTTGTACACGCCTCTTATAAAAAAAAGTCACTATATTAAAATAAATAGGGTAAATTTTGGGGTATGACAGCTTGACTTTTTGTAATGGATATCGAATAATGTGATTTTCTTTGGAGTTGGATATTTTCTTTGGATATTTGAATGGTGAATGAATGATATTGACTCTTGAATTTGAATTTTGAGCTCTTAGAGGGATCTTTGATGTTTGAATGAAAATCGAGATCATGAATATAACCTTGAATGCCATTTAGATAACTTTCAATTATGCCTTAGCCTTGTGACTTGAATTTCTAGGAACTAATCATGAATGAATCTTGTACATGAAAATCCTCACTTTGTGTTCAAATCCAAACCATCTTTCTCTTGAAGTAATCCCAACAAATGAATGGTAAAGACTATCCTAATCCTTCACATAAAACATCTCAAAGCGAGCTTTAACCAAGATAACACCATAAGAATGATACCTTTAAATCTCTTGAGAAGCATAGAGCCAGTAACATGGAACCCTTAAACGATCTTGGTTAGGAAAATAAATCCTAATCCCTAGCCATGGTGAATTTGTATGAAGCACAACCCTTGTAACTGTAGGAGAAAGAATCCATAACGCCCATACTTCAAACCCAACTTCCACAGTCCCATACTCGAAGAATAACTAGATGAATCGAGCTAGAATGAAGTAGAAGCCCTAATCCTTGATCCCAAGCCCAGCTTATTGATTAGTGATGCATGATGTGTTAATGACCTAATGAAATATGTACATGAATGCAAAACCTGAGCCAGTTAGAAATTAAATATGTGGGCAAATTTTGGGGTGCAACAGCAAGCAACATGGCTCCGCCGGAGAATACCTTCTTGATTACAAATGGTCCCTCATAAGTGGGAGTCCACTTTCCCCTGGGGTCGCCCTGTGGTAAGATGATGCGTTTTACAACCAAATCACCGATTTGATATGCTTGACTTTTGACTTTCTTGTTGAAGGCTTTGATCATACGTTTCTGGTATAACTGACCATGACAAATAGCCACAAGCCTGTTATCATCAATCAAGTTTATCTGGTTCAATCGAGTCTGAATCCAATCGTCTTCGTCTAGATCGGCTTCTTTCATAATCCTTAGAGAAGGAATCTGAATTTCAATTGGAAAAACTGCCTCCATACCATAGACTAAGGAAAATGGAGTTGCCCCTGTTGAAGTACGCGCTGATGTGCGATAACCATGAAGAGCAAAAGGTAACATCTCATGCCAATCTTTGTAGGTTACTGTCATCTTCTGTATGATCTTCTTGATGTTCTTGTTGGAAGCTTCCACCGCGCCATTCATCTTTGGTCGATATGGGGATGAATTATGATGTTTGATCTGGAACTGCGTGCAGAGTTCGGTAATCATCCTGTTGTTTAAATTTGTGCCATTGTCTGTGATGATCCTTTCAGGGATGCCATACCGACAAATGAGATTGTGCTTGATAAACCGGGCCACAACATTCTTGGTGACTGAAGCAAACGAGGCTGCCTCTACCCATTTTGTGAAGTAGTCAATAGCGACTAGGATAAAACGATGTCCGTTGAAAGTAGTAGGCTTGATTTCTCCAATCATATCAATACCTCACATTGCAAAAGGCCAAGGAGCCGTCAGAACGTTTAATGGGATTGGAGGTATATGCACTTTGTCGGCATATATCTGGCATTTGTGACAAGTTATGGAGTGATGGTGGCAGTCTGTCTCCATGGTAGACCAATAATAACCTGCTCTTAAGATCTTTTTAGCCATTGTATGTCCACTTGAATGAGTACCAAAGGCACCATCGTTTATGTCTTCCATAATTTGTTCCGCTTCCTTCTTGTTCACACAACGAAGCCGAGTCGCGTCATGGTTGCGCTTGTACAGTATTCCATTACTTATAAAGAATTTGGCAGCAAATCTTCTTAGAAACTTTCTGTCATTAATGGACGCCCCTTCAGGATACTCCTGGGCTTTGAGATATCTTTTTACTTCATGGAACCATGGTTTTTCTTCCACTCCTTCGGTATCAATCTCATTGCAATAGGCTGGTTCATCCTGTCTGTAAATGGTGATTATTGGCGCCTCATTGTCCCACCTGACTTTGAACATAGATGACATGGTAGCTAGAGCATCAGCCAATTGATTTTCTTCTCGCGGGATATGTTCAAAAGTGATTTCTTCAATGTAAGGAATCAAACTCAGCACATATTCTTTGTAAGGAATTAGATTCGAGTGCTTCGTGTCCCACTCCCCTTTAACTTGATAAATTACAAGGGCCGAGTCTCTGTAGACCTCCAGGAACTTGATTCTCAGATCGATTGCAGCTTTGAGACCCAGAATACATGCTTCATACTCGGCTATATTGTTAGTGCAGTTGAAACATAATCTGGCAATGAATGGTGTATGTCCTCCTGCAGGAGAAATGATCACAACTCCGATGCCATTGCCAAGCGCATTAGAGGCTCCATCAAAAACCATAGTCCATCGGGATCCTGGCTCGGGTCCTTCCTCCGGTCCAGGTTGTTTGTAGTCAGTAACTAGCATAATATCTTCATCTGGGAAATCAAAGTTCAATTTTGATAATCATCCACTACTTGATGAGCCAGATGATCAGCTACCACACTTCCTTTGATCGCCTTTTGCGAAGTGTACTGGATGTCATACTCTGTTAAGATCATTTGCCATCTTGCTATTCTTCCAGAGAGAGCAGGTTTTTCGAACACATATTTGATAGGATCCATTTTGGAGATTAGCAAAGTGGTGTGGTTTAGCATATAATGTCTTAGTCGGCGAGCTGCCCATGCCAAGGCACAACAAGTTTTCTCGAGCAGTGAGTATCTTGTTTCACAATCGGTAAACTTTTTGCTAAGATAGTAAATTGCATGCTCTTTTCGGCCAGACTCGTCTTGTTGCCCCAGTACACACCCCATTGAATTTTCTAACACTGTTAGGTACATTATCAGAGGTCTTCCTTCCACTGGTGGTAGTAAGATTGGCGGCTTTTGAAGATATTATTTGATCTTGTCAAAGGCTAACTGGAATTTGTCGTTCCATCTTTCTACTTGATCTTTCTTCAACAATTTGAAGATTGGCACGCAAGTAGTAGTCATATGGGCAATAAATCTGGCGATGTAGTTCAGACGTCCCAAGAATCCTCTGACTTGCTTCTCGGTACGGGGTATGAGCATTTCTTGAATGGCTTTGACCTTGGCAGGATCAACTTCAATACCCTTGCTGCTGACAATGAAACCTAAGAGTTTACCGGATCTCACCCCGAAGGTACACTTGTTCGGATTCAGTCGCAACCTGTACTTCTTGAGTCTGTCAAATAGCTTGTGCAGATGACCCAGATGTTCTTCTTCGGTGTTGGACTTTGCAATCATATCATCCACATAAACCTCTATTTCCTGATGAATCATATCATAGAACAGAGCTACCATTGCACGCTGATACGTTGCTCCTGCATTCTTTAAACCAAAGGGTGTCGCACGCTCGCGAAATGTGAACAGAGTCGCCACCAATATATTTATCCCAAAAGGGAAAGGAATATCAGAAAACCTGGAATAAAGAAAGGATAAGAAAAGGTCTTTTCGACCATAGATAGGGTACGGGAGTCGGTTACGCGAGGGGAAGGTACTAGCACCCCTCACGCCCATCGTACTCGATGGTATCCACCTATGTTTGTTACTTTCTAAAGGGTGTATAAATCTATAGCCTGATGCAAAGGGAATGCATGCAAATGAAAGAAAAAGAAACACGGGGAAAAAAAAGGTTAATAAATAATTGTGCTCGCTTAGGCCCCGCGACCTAATGCCTACGTATCCTTTTCAGGAATTAGAGCGCCGTAGTTCGGCTCTTTAGTTTTAGTTTGTTTTTGTGTTTTTTAGTTGAACAGTTACATTCACACTCCGCTGCTCGACCTCTGGAGTCTTAAGCTGGGAATGGAGCGGAAATAACGTGTCCGATTAGGAGAAAGAATGCCCTGAAGGCAAGAGAAAGAATGCCTCGGAGGCAAGAGAGAGAAGAGAGAAAATTGGTTTGTGTCTTTTAGGTGAAATTCCATGATGGACGAAAACCCACTACAAGGGTTCGCATCATTTCCTTACTTTGTTTAGGTCTGAGCCTTTATTAGATATTTTATGTGTTTTTGGTTAGGTGTCTTTTAAGGGAAATTAATTTGTGACTTGAATCATGCCTTAAAAAGAGTTTTTTTGAATATATAGAGAATGCACATCGAAGCCTACGCCACAATCGTTTCTCTAAATGAAATACAGTTTTTTGAATAATTAGAGAATGCACATCGAGGCCTACGCCACAATCGTTTCTCTAAATAACGGTTAAGAAATACACCGAGGCCTACGCCTCAATCATTTCTCTTCCGCTAAGTGGGAAAGAACATACATCGGGGCCTACGCCCCAATCATTTCTTTCACACTAAAAAAAAGGCATTAGCATGATTCGCGTCGTCCTTTATTAATGTTTTAAAGTTGAAAAGAAAAGGAAAAAGAACCTAATCTAATATGAACTAAAAGATGATTCTAAGTCCTAAATTGTCAAGTTAAAGTCTACCTAAATTATAGGATTTCAAAGGGAAGACTAACCTAAAAGCCATGAAGATTATAGGTCCTAAATCTATGGGAAAATACAAGTGAAGTTACAAGTAAAAATCACAAGTAAGCATGATATAAAATTAGTACAAAATTGACTAAGAGAATGACTTGGAAATATAGCACAAAACATGAAAACAAATGATTCAAAATATTGTACAAAATGAATTAAAAGATACTACTTATTCTTATGATTTTTATGTGACAAAAACAAAGATTCTAATTAGCAAAAGAACTAAAATAAAAGCCTAAACTAATATTTTTTATGTACATTTTTTATGTGACAAAATTGTGCATCAAAGTCTAAGAATGATAGGAAAAAATAGTTTTTATTTACTAAAAAGAAATGGTAAAAAATCTAATTAAAACCTAAATTAAAGAATGATATAAACAGGGGGTGCAAACTAGATTGATGGGTGGAACCAGTAACAGGGCGCAGGGCCCAACCCAAAGGGTTTTTGTTTACAGATTTTGCTTGTCAAAAATGGATAGCATGGGCCAATGGAGGGTGAGGTTAACAGCAATTCTCGGCCCAGAGCATTGATATGATCCACGATAATTATTGTTCTTTAAGACTTTCTTAGCCAAAAACGATGCCATGGGCTACAGGGGGGTGCGGATCTGAATTCGGCCCATAGTGTTTTATTATTCAGATTTTGATTGTTGATCCATTTTGTTATTAATCCAAAATAATAATTAAAAAGAATAAAAATTAATTAAAAAGAAAAAAACGATAATTGAAAGGGGAAATGAGGGTTCTAATAGCGACCCTTCGACTTCTCTCTCTCAGCCTCGTCTCCTTCAACCTTCGTGAAACGGCGCCGGAGAAATCTTCTTCTCCGAGCGGCCACCGTCGCATGATACCATTCAAACCACCATCTCTCTCTTTACGCCCTCCGTCTCGGCAAAAGATCTTTCCCATCTCCTCTCATAACACAAACCCTAAAAGCCTAACGAAATTGATCAAGCGATGAAGAAGACGAATCTCGCATCAAAACTATAGGGGAGATATCCAGGGAGATTCGCCCTTCACAACAATAACGAGAACAAGCGAAGAAGATGGAGAACGTAGACTCAGAGAGCTTACCTGAGGTGCGAACTGGAGATGACCTGTGAAGAAAACCAGAGGTAATATTAAGCGTCCAATCTTCTTCAATTTGTTGATCTTCTTCTCACTCTTTGCTATTTTCTTTTTCTGAAACTCTATGAACCGCTATTGTAACCTTGAATGAAGGTGATGAAAACCGTAGTTGCTTGATGAAGACGATGATACCGCTGAGGCGTGTCAAAGATTGAAGCATGGATGAACGTGTTCTGTAGATTGAAAGAGGCTCTTAGGGTTTCTTGTGACTGAGATGGAAACACATTCAATGGAGGTCTTCGGTTTTCAGTTTTGAGGAATTGATGAAGGTGATGTGAAGAAGAAAGATGCAGGGATAAGTGGTGGAGGTGACTGCAGGTTCTGAAATGATGATGATGGTTGAATGGGAAGAGTGAAGAGATTGAAGAAAATGGTTGAGTGAAGTGGAAGTTGCAGAGAGTTGATGGAGATAGAGAGTGAGGGAAAACAGGGTGAAGGGGTGATGAATGATTGTTGATTGTCAAGTGTAGAAAATGAAGAGAGGATTGAAGATGGTGATGGAAAATCCTGGACCGCCTCAAATGTGAATGATGCTGGTGATATATAGAGGTAAGTTTTCTTCTGATTTTCTGTTATAGTTCTGTTAGAAGTTTGTAACTGACTTTGGTAGTTACATTTCTGTTATGAAGCTGTTAGGGAATGGTTGGAAATCTGTTATTTCTGTTATAGGTGGTGTGAGAATTAGTTAGGACAGTTATTTTGACAGTTAGGGGTTGGTTATAAATTAGTTAAGTTCTGTTGTAGGTAGTTATGGATTGTTTCTCTGCTGGAATTCTGTTGGTTAGGAGAAGTTGTGTAACTGTTTTGGATTATGAGCATGATGTCGCTGAATAGAACTGAACTCAGGTCTTGGATAATAGCCCAACTGTCTGCTTCTTTTCTTTGCTTTTTGCTGTTTATATACTTTCTCTTTCTTTTTTACTTTGCAGTGCAGGCAGCAGGCTGGTGGTGTTGACTTGAAGACAGAGTGTCATAGCAATTGGAACCAATATAGTTGAAGATGAAGAGTGAATGTATTGAAAACCGTGGAATTTGGCGACATAGGATTAGGTCTAGAATTTTTGTGTAATTTTATCTAAACATGATGTAATGATGTATTGGATGATGAAAGTAAATTGTCTTAATCCTTTAGCTTGTAAGATGAATGTGATGATATGGATGTTGAATGGAGTTTGTATATTTGTGTAGTGCTTTGAATGAGAAATGGTGGGAAATGTTTGAAATTGCACAGTGTTGAGTCGAATGATGTTTGGACCTCTAGATATGGATTATTCCGTTTTTTGTAACAATGAATATAATGGGCTTGAATTGTAATGAATAACTTAAGTGTAAATCCTTGAGGTAATATATTGAAACATGTACAATAAGAACTTCTTGAATGGAACTTTGGTTTTGAATTGTATTTTTGTATATGCATGAACCTGAATAGATATTGAATTTGAGTGATTGATCATTTGAAATTTTCTTCCTCTAATACTTCCTATTTGAAAACTCCAATTTTTTGCTGTTACTTTGCTTGTCACGTTTGGAACCGATGACTAACAAGGGTTTGAGAAGACTTCAACAGAAATCCCAATTTATTGTATACAAACTAAAGTGAACGAATATATCCCAAATGAATAAGATAAATCATTCCTTAAATGATGATGAGAAAGCCCCAAGTCCATTATCTTGCCATGTATTCCACGACTTGTAACTCAAGCAGTATCCTGAATAAGAAAGATCCTCTCGATTACTACCTGAATGGGGAAACGAGATATAATCCAATTGATCCCAACAAAAGCATTCGACGAATGCAATCATAGGGAAATAAATCCCTGGTTCTGGATCCTTATTTGAGATGTTGTCAAGCTTCTCATAAGGGATTAGAAACCTTAATCTCACCGATCCTTGATTCTAATGCTAAGTTACATAATGATGAATGTGTGATATGTTAGATGACCTAATAGAAAGATGCATATGAATGTGAAACTTAGCCAGTTAGCATAGAATTAGATGGGCAAATTTTGGGGTGCAACAGCTGCCCCTATTTAATCATCTTAAACCTGAAGGTGAGATTGGCGCTAGCCTTTCGATCATTCAAGGTAGAAGAAGATTAAATATCAATGGGACCTGAAAATTTGCCTGAAGAAATATGAGATAGGATCCACTGGGGAAGAAATGGTGTCAAATCCACTGAGGAAGATTGTATCAACTATGGGTTGAACAAATTAACTCTGGGTTAGAAATGAAATAGAACATCAACTCTGGGTTGAAAACAATAGATGGACATCAACTCTGGGTTGAAAACAAGAGATGGACATCAACTCTGGGTTGAGAGAAGGTAATTCAACTCTGGGTTGAAAGAGGAAAGATGAACAATTAGGAATAACCGTCAACTATGGGTTGAGTGGGAATGAGAAAATAACCATCAACTCTGGGTTGAGTGGGAAAAGACAAAAGATAACCGTCAACTCTGGGTTGAGTGGGAAAGGACAAGAGATAACCGTCAACTCTGGGTTGAATGGGAAAGGAGAAAGGATAACCGTCAACTCTGGGTTGAGTGGGAAAAGAAACAAGATGGCCGTCAACTCCGGGTTGAGTGGGAAAGTAGGAAAGATAACCGTCAACTCCGGGTTGAGTGGGAAAAGAAAGTCAAATGGGAATAACCGTCAACTCTGGGTTAAGTGGGAAAGAGACAAAAGATAACCGTCAACTCTGGGTTGAATGGGAAAGGAGAAAGGATAACCGTCAACTCTGGGTTGAGTGGGAAAAGAAAGGATCAACTCTGGGTTGAGTAAAAGATAACCGTCAACTCTGGGTTGAGTGGGGAAGGAAGAAATCAATACTGGATTGAACAAAGGATGACCGTCAACTCTGGGTCGAGTGGGAAAAGGAGAAATCAATTCTGGATTGAATAAATGATAACCGTCAACTATGGGTTGAGTGGGAAAAGGAAAGGATAATTAACTCGGGGTTAAAAGATGGAAGGAAAATCAACTCTGGGTTGAGCAAAAACATCAACTCTGGGTTGAAGAAAGATGAATATGATTGACTTCGGGAGATGACATCACAATGGTAACTCTGAGTGATCCAGTGGAATATCAACTTGAATACTTTGTAGGGACCTCATCTGATGAGTAACTTGGCTTATGCTTCACATGCAAATGTTTGATTTATTTTATGCACTTCTGGAGACGCGATGCAATGAATTCTATATGCAGTGCACTGATTGACCTGTCAGGGTTTCTGCTTTGTATGGAATAGATTAGGTGGAGTCCTGACACTCTGCTTGAATCAAGATAGGGTGGATGCCCCTGCTTAATTGATGATTGGATTATTGAGGGATAATGCAAATGAGAATGCAATGATATGTATGATATGTATGATGTATGTATGATTATGAGTGAAATGATTGTTTCCGAGATATAAGGAATGAATGGAGTGTGTACTTGCGGAAAAGTCATTGCTTGTGAAATTGTTGGTGAAGGTGATGTGCTTGGATCGACCCCTCGACACTTGTCTCGATACCTGACACTTGATTGAAGATGAAGAGGTGAATTGTTACTAGCTTGCCCCAGTTTGTATGATCTCTTGAGATGGAACTTTGATAATGCTTGAATCATGGAGATTTTGCAATGGTCTGCCCTAGTGTTGATCATGGAATGAATGCCCCAAATTGAAAGGAACTCTTCCACCAAATAGATTCTTCAAGTATTTGCTCTGCGGATGACCAAACTTTTGCCCTTGTAAGATCGCTCAATGGAATTTCAATGTTGAACTTTCCTTGGTATCAAGTACTTACTCTCTGATTAGAGACAATTTTGTTTTGAAAAGGGTAATGAGAAATGCAATGCACATGTTAATCTCAAGAGAAAAGTTTTATTTGTCAAAATGTTGTACTGATACTAACACAAGTGACACAGCAACATTAGGAGTCAGTTTTGCCATGATTTTACAGTTTGTATGCTTTCGGAACGAACCCTACTTCAATTAGGACTTTTGAGGGTTGTAACATGGCCGGGTTCACGGTTTGAGAAACAAAGGATAAAGGTTCAAGTTCTACTTAACCCACCCCTTCTTCGTGATGT
The DNA here is from genome assembly GCF_029867415.1 of Vicia villosa. Lineage (NCBI taxonomy): Eukaryota > Viridiplantae > Streptophyta > Magnoliopsida > Fabales > Fabaceae > Vicia > Vicia villosa. Next base: position 57,906 of record NW_026705733.1, read on the forward strand.
TCTCCAGTCCTACGTTCAGCTAGTTCGACACGAGTATTCCCCTTTCAGGAAGGATTATGATGGATGAGGATCCTTTATGGCTTTGATGGAGGTGGCAGTCACCCTTTGGTGTTTTCGTTGATGATCATAACAACTTGTCCCTCTGAGGATTCTTGCTCTTGTTTTTTGCTTTCCCTAACTTTTGCCTGGACATAAAGTTTCTTTTGATTTTGGTTTTCGTTGTCCAGCGGGATATGCCCTAATTTTTGCTTAAGTCAATTGCTTCAAAGCTTTTTATTTTTTCTTTTGACTTAGCGGGCTATTGTTTCTTTTTTTTATCATGATTCATAACTTTCTTTTCATTCTTTTTTTTTGTCTCGTTCGGGAACAAGTTGTATGACTTTGGTGATTGACTTGACGAAAAGGTTGTGACTGCCTTCTTCTTAGTGAATGGGAGACATCCATTGTGGATTGTGCTCTTCCTTTTTTGTTGTGAGATCTGAGATATGATTGATCCTCTGATGGAATACCTGAAAGTTGAGTGCTCGGTCGTACTAACTGAAGACTACCCTGCCCCTGGTTAAGATTGAGGGTTTTGTATTTTTTGAAAAGAAACTACTACTCCTTAGGCTCAAAGGGGTTGACAAGGGTTTCACTCCCTTATAACTCCAGTGTTTGGGAATTGAAATAATGCCTGTACATCGTCAGCAGGATCTTTGTTCCAAAAGCATCCAGTCAGTGATTCATGTGTTTTTTGATTTTCATCATTCTCCTTTTTTAGTTGCTTAAGACAAATGAGTGAAGTATCAATGAACATAATGACAAAGATGGAATGATTTGAGAAAAACATGTATATTGCATTATTTTTATTTATTCAAACAGAATGAGTTTCTTACAATGAGAAGTATTTGATAACAACAAAAGTAATACAATTGAAAGTACTTTGAAGTAATCTAGACAATGGCAAGCTTGGCCTTATGCAAATAAAATGTTCTCTGACAAACACAAAGTCTTCAGGCTCCAGTGGTGGAAGGTGCCCCCTTTAAGGGGCATGGAGTTTTCTGATGGTAACTCGATCTTATTTGTAATTCCCCATGATTCTTCTTCTGTGAGCTCTTGTCAGATATCGGTGTGGAGGAATCGTCTTGACTGATCTGATGGAGAAGAAGAGTGGTAAGAGTCTTGGTAACCATGGATGCACATGCATAAATGCAAAAATGTTAATGAAGATGCAAATGTATCATAAATCAGGATCAAGGATCAAGGCCTCTTGTGATAATAACTTCTCATGGTCAAAAGATATGGTCGAATCCTCCAGATTCAGAGGTTCGACGTTGCTTTCTGGATAAATAGCTTGTGCATAAGTCAAAGATGGTCGAACCCTCCAGATTCAGAGGTTCGACGTTGATTCTGATAGATAATCTTTGCATAAGTCACATAAAGTCAAACCTCCAGATTCAGAGGTTCGACGTTGATTATGATAGATAGTCTGAATGGCTTAGGGTAGGATGGATGCATGTTTTCCTGCAAAACAAAACTTCCCAACCCCTCTCACAGGTGTGATCTAGTATAAGGTAGGTCAAAAAGCCAACAGAGGATTGAAAGTAGGCGTAATCATACGATATTGCCTCTTTCAACCAAGCTCTGTCCGTGGATACATGATCGGATCAATCAGACATACGTCTTCTGTCCGTCATGGCCACTCTATTCCTAGTTCCTAAGGTATCACTCATGGCCTGGGTATTGGGCCTTTTACCTCATAGAACATCCCACCCAACCTGCAAACAGAGAAAATATGTGGTCCCCACGGGGACCCATAATATAGTCCAGATGCATGCGGAAAGTAAATATGATATGCAAATAGAAATAAACATGATATGAAAACATATATACACAATATGTAAGCATATAAACAAAGAAAAACACCCAAAGAAAAGAAACAAACAAAGGCTAGGATCGACTAAGCTAGTTCCCCAGCAAAGTCGCCAGCTGTCGCACGCTCGCGAAATGTGAACAGAGTCGCCACCAATATATTTATCCCAAAAGGGAAAGGAATATCAGAAAACCTGGAATAAATAAAGGATAAGAAAAGGTCTTTCGACCAGAGATAGGGTACGGGAGTCGGTTACGCGAGGGGAAGGTACTAGCACCCCTCACGCCCATCGTACTCGATGGTATCCACCTATGTTTGTTGCTATCTAAAGGGTGTATTGATCAGTGGTTTTCACACATAGTTTTATCGTTGTTTTTAAGTATGTTTAAGTTTTGTTATTGAGTGTTTTATTTCTTTATTCGTCATTTTATGCTTTGGTTGTATGTTTTAATGTTTTCAGGTTCATATGGAGAAATCGGAGTAAATCAGTGCGAAACTCGAAAGTTTTGAGGAAGTTCAGAAAACATGCTACAGGAGGCCTGACACGAGTGGCCGTGTTGCCCAACACGGGCCGTGTCAGGAAGAGAGCTGGGAGCAAAGTTTGAGAGAAAGGAAAAAACAGTGAAGCAACACGGGTGCCCGTGTTGCACAACACGGCCCGTGTTGCACATCCTGGGACCAAACAATAAAAATAAACATAACAGGGGGCCAACACGGGTGCCCGTGTTGCACAACACGGCCCGTGTTGGGTGATGACGCTGATTTCAGTGATTTTTATTATGTAGTTCAGTGGTTGGCCTGCAGGGGTGTTTTTTGGAATTTCCAACCAACTTAAGTGAGTCTGCACTATTTAGGAGGGTTTTCAAGATGAATTAGGGATCTTTTGGCCATACGAAGAATTGGAGGATTGAGAGAAGAAGCCTATGCAATTGGAGAAGAACAGAGAACTCTCATGAGCGGAAGCCATTGAAGATCAAAGTTCATCATCTCTATTGTAATGTCTTTATTTGATATCTTTGTAATTTCTTTGGATGATATGAGTAGCTAAACCCCCTAATGCTAGGGGGGTGTCCCTGATTAACATTTGTGATGATTTTGAATTCCGAATTTCAATAACATATTTCTCTTTTACAGTCAATTTAATGGTATAAGGTTTTTAATGCTTTCCTCTTCGGACCAACTGGATTGATTTATGACTGACAATTAGGATTGACCTCCATTGTTAGGGTTTTTATACCATTATATTATAGTAGATATCACCTAGGACTAGGGATACCCTATAGTAACCGGAGTGTTCTTGATTATAATAATATTTGATTTGATCACTAATTTCGAAGGACTTTGGGATTAGGATTTCAATGTTCAAAAGCTTGCCCACTAAGGACTTAGGAGCAAATACCCTTAAGAACCGGTAATTGATAAGTTGAACTTTGTTAATGAAATAAGGGTTCAGAATTGTTACATGTTAATGCACACACCTACCCTGGCATGTTACTCATATTTGGCCAAATCAACCTTTTTAAGTTTATTTGCAATTTAATTTGTAATCACAAAAACCAAAACCCCAAGGCTTTTTGTTTAATTGAAGTGCTACTAACTCTATAATATCACGCAGTCCTTGAGATCGATATTCGGGGAGTTTTCCCTTTATTACTACAGAGGCAAAATAATACACTTGCTATTTTTCCGATCAAGTTTTTGGCGCCGTTGCCGGGGACTGCCGAAAATTATAGAGTTTTTAGATTTATTTCAATTAGAATTTTGTTGCTCTGCGACTAAAATTTTATTTTCAAAAAAAAAAAATTATATATATTTTATTTTATTTTTGTTCCTCATTCTAATAATTGTCTAATCTGTTTATGCGAGGCAAGGCCTCAGCAGAATTTCTTTTTGACGCAGAAATTGAAAGGACTTTTCACGCCAGGCGCAGACAAGCTCATCAAACTAAACTGGAATCCGAAGAAGAAGGTGTGACAGTTCATTCAGGTTCTAAAAGTGAAGAAGAAGTTATGGGCGAGAATCCACCCCCACCTGAGAGACTCCTCGGAGACTATGGAGTTGCAAATACACCGGGGGGAAGACAAACAATTATCAACCAACCGGTGAATGTTCCTAATTTTCAATTGCACCCAAGCACGATCACTCAGCTCGAAAGAAAGCCTTTCACCGGAAAGGTTAATGAAGATGCAAACAAGTACTTACAGAGGTTTCTGACCATGAGTACAACTTTAAAAATCGAAGGTCATACAGAAGAGGCCAAGAAGCTGAGAATGTTTCCATTCACCTTGGCAGAAGAAGCAGAAGAGTGGTTTTATTCCCTTCCAGCGGGCAGCATTACATCATGGGGAGAGATGGAAAAAGCTTTCTTAAATGAGTATTTTCCCGCCTCGGTATTTATAAGGAAGAGGTATGACATTCTGAATTTCAAGCAGAAGGAGGGTGAGCCCTTAGGAGATGCCTACAAAAGATTCAAAAGAATTTTAGTGGCATGTCCCACTCACAATATGGACAAGACTGAACAGATGCAAGTATTTGTCAATGGGCTCAGAATGAAAACAAAGCAGTTAATTGATACAGCAGCTGGAGGCTCGACAAATTTCACAACAGCCTCAGGCATCATCAAAATCATTGAAGCAATAGCTGCAAATGAGCATTTGGAATTGTATGACAGGTGTGATTGCAAACCGGAAGGAATCATTGATCTCAAGCTGGAGACTTCTAAAACTCGGGTTGAAGATGCGATAGCCGCAGAAGTTGAAAAGAAATTGAAGGCTATGAATATAGGTAAACAACAGGTGGCTCAAGTTCAACAAGCTCAACCTGTCAGCTGTGAAATCTGTAATGGCCCACACCAAACGGTGTACTGTTTTGCTACTCCCAAGCAGATTGAAGAAATCAAATTCCTAAGGCAAAACAACCCATATTCTAACACCTATAATCCAGGGTGGAAGAATCATCCAAATTTTGCTTGGAAAGATCAACAACAACAAGTTACCCAGAAGGCAGAGTGGGAAGTGGCAATTGAAAGATTAGCTGGGCAGTGTTCTCAGTTCCAAGAAGAAACAAGAAACAACCATAGAAACACTTCAGCCTCAATTAAAAATCTGGAAGTTCAAGTGGGGCAGATAGCACAGCATCTCACTCTACAGGCACAAGGTACCCTTCCGAGCTCAACTGTGAAAAATCCGAAAGACCAAGAGAAGATTAATGTTGTTACTACAAGAAGTAGGAGAGTAGCAGAATCTGAAAAAGAAAAAGAGAAAGAGGAAATAGATGACCCCATGGTAATAGAGGTGGATCTGGAAATAAGATAGAATCTAAAAGAGCCAGAAGTTGTGGTACCACCGGTTAAACCAATTGAAGAAAAAAATAAGAAAGACGCTGAACCGGTGATAAAACTACCTTTCCCCTCCAGAGTGACAAAGAAGGTTTCAAGAGAGAAAGACTTTGAAAAGTTTACAAAATTGTTCAAAAAGTTAGAGGTAAATCTACCATTCTTTGAAGCACTTGAACACATGCCCTTGTATAAAAAATTTATGAAGGAGGTGTTGGCGAAAAAGAGATCACTAGGAGGAGAGCTAAAAATTGCAACGGAGAAGTGTGGTATAGTGTCGACAGCAAGAAAGATCCCAATAAAGAGGAAAGACCCTGGGGCGGTGGCGATACCATGCACTATCAAGAATATAGCATTTAAAAAGGTACTCCTCGATTCTGGGTCTAGTGTGAGTTTAATGCCTTTGTCCATTTTCAAAAAGCTTGAATTAGAAAAGATTAGTGAAAGTTAGACACAGTTAAGGTTCGCTAATCACACCGTCAAGAAATCCTATGGGGTAGCTGAAGATGTACTAGTGAAAGTTGATAAGTTTGTATTCCCTGTTGACTTCCACATCATGGATATTCCGGAAGACGAAGAAACTCCTATCCTTCTTGGGAGACCATTTTTGTCGACAGGGCGCTGCAACCTCGACATTGAAAAAGGGACACTAACGCTAAAATCATTTGATGAAGAAGTAACCTTGAAGATGTTAGGAGTTAAGAAAAATAGAGCAGGTATGAATGAGAAAACTTCAGCTGGTATGACAGAAGGTGAAAAAGAAGGAAAAAATCCTAAAAATCTCCAAGAAAAAGTTTCAAGCATAGCCTCTCGGGTGGAACCAACTTATGTAGCTGTCAAAAGTCCTAAGAAAGCTAAGGGAGTCAAAAAGAATGTGGAAAGCAAATTGAAGAGAGAAGTTATCCATGCTTTTCATCTTCATGAGTTCGTGGTTGCGAAAGTGACAAGCAACAAGGTTTGGAAAAGGAAATACCCTCCATAATAAAGGGTAATGGACCGTCGAGCCATGCGACGTTAAACGAAGCGCTTCGCGGGAGGCAACCCACGGTTTTAATAATTAATTTTTCTGTCTGTTTATGTTATTTTTCAGGAAATAAAAGAGGACGTCTCTAGTGAAAGCTCGGAAGTGATCATTGGAGTGCAATACCCTCTGTGAGTCACCTCTCTCGAACTCGTTCTGAAACATTGAGGTCAATGTTTAGTTCAAGTTTGGGGGAGGCTCTTCTCTTTGCATTTGTTATTGGTATGATGTGAAACCATAAAGTGAATTCTGCCCAAATTTTTACCGAAATTTTATATTTTTGTTTAAGAAGTTTTGATCCTAAAGAGCGATCGGGAATAGTATATAGAGATGAAGCGAGGATTGTTTGAGGACAGGAAGTGCGGAATAATGTGACAAGAGGTTTGTTTAAGCACCCTTGGTTCCCTGAAAGAGATATGAGTCTAACGTGTAGATTTGCACCATAGTACTTGTCTCCTGAGAAGTACTTCTCGAGTAGTTTATTGATACAGTCTGGCATAATTCGGATTCACTTGCATGATGGCTGGTTGAGAAAAAAAAAGAGATAAAGTTGGCACCAAATGATGAAAAGGCGGTAAAAGGCAATCGGCTCGCTAAGTTGGGTAACCCTCATCCGGTTATTCAGCCCAAAGGAGATTGATCCCCAAACGTCGTCCAAAAGGACAATATATAACTGCAAAGTTTGAAAATTTCATCGGTAATAAAAAGTAGCCAATGCTGCTAGTTTGGTGCCAGGAATAGAAAATAAGAAGCCTTGATTCGTCTCGTGCAGGTGATGATTATTATAAGAAATGCAGTGCCTTAATATGATTGTCCGAATGAAAGAGGAGGAAAATCGGAAAGAGACTTAAGTGCAAAGCATAGTTGGAGAGGTATCCGAATCGGGAGCTTGAGGTTTAATGTGGTAACAAAACTCGTCGCGTCATGTGAATGCCGAACCAACTGTTTCTTGATCAATACAGACAGATATCTCACGTATGAACACCGTGCGCTTTGAAGGTCATTAACTTTTGTAGTTGTCGCTTGAGGTCAAGCAACGGTTTAAGTTTGGGGGAGTTTGATCAGTGGTTTTCACACATAGTTTTATCGTTGTTTTTAAGTATGTTTAAGTTTTGTTATTGAGTGTTTTATTTCTTTATTCGTCATTTTATGCTTTGGTTGTATGTTTTAATGTTTTCAGGTTCATATGGAGAAATCGGAGTAAATCAGTGCGAAACTCGGAAGTTTTGAGGAAGTTCAGAAAACATGCTACAGGAGGCCTGACACGGGTGGCCGTGTTGCCCAACACGGGCCGTGTCAGGAAGAGAGCTGGGAGCAAAGTTTGAGAGAAAGGAAAAAACAGTGAAGCAACACGGGTTCCCGTGTTGCACAACACGGCCCGTGTTGCACATCCTGGGACCAAACAATAAAAATAAACATAACAGGGGGCCAACACGGGTGCCCGTGTTGCACAACACGGCCCGTGTTGGGTGATGACGCTGATTTCAGTGATTTTTATTATGTAGTTCAGTGGTTGGCCTGCAGGGGTGTTTTTTGGAATTTCCAACCAACTTAAGTGAGTCTGCACTATTTAGGAGGGTTTTCAAGATGAATTAGGGATCTTTTGGCCATACGAAGAATTGGAGGATTGAGAGAAGAAGCCTATGCAATTGGAGAAGAACAGAGAACTCTCATGAGCGGAAGCCATCGAAGATCAAAGTTCATCATCTCTATTGTAATGTCTTTATTTGATATCTTTGTAATTTCTTTGGATGATATGAGTAGCTAAACCCCCCAATGCTAGGGGGGTGTCCCTGATTAACATTTGTGATGATATTGAATTCCGAATTTCAATAACATATTTCTCTTTTACAGTCAATTTAATGGTATAAGGTTTTTAATGCTTTCCTCGTCGGACCAACTGGATTGATTTATGACTGACAATTAGGATTGACCTCCATTGTTAGGGTTTTTATACCATTATATTATAGTAGATATCACCTAGGACTAGGGATACCCTATAGTAACCGGAGTGTTCTTGATTATAATAATATTTGATTTGATCACTAATTTCGAAGGACTTTGGGATTAGGATTTCAATGTTCAAAAGCTTGCCCACTAAGGACTTAGGAGCAAATACCCTTAAGAACCGGTAATTGATAAGTTGAACTTTGTTAATGAAATAAGGGTTCAGAATTGTTACATGTTAATGCACACACCTACCCTGGCATGTTACTCATATTTGGCCAAATCAACCTTTTTAAGTTTATTTGCAATTTAATTTGTAATCACAAAAACCAAAACCCCAAGGCTTTTTGTTTAATTGAAGTGCTACTAACTCTATAATATCACGCAGTCCTTGAGATCGATATTCGGGGAGTTTTCCCTTTATTACTACAGAGGCAAAATAGTACACTTGCTATTTTTCCGATCATGTATAAATCTATAGCCTGATGCAAAGGGAATGCATGCAAATGAAAGAAAAAGAAACACGGGAAAAAAAAGGTTAATAAATAATTGTGCTCGCTTAGGCCCCGCGACCTAATGCCTTCGTATCCTTTTCAGGAATCAGAGCGCCGTAGTTCGGCTCTTTAGTTTTAGTTTGTTTTTGTGTTTTTTAGTTGAACAGTTACATTCACACTCCGCTGCTCGACCTCTGGAGTCTTAAGCTGGGAATGGAGCGGAAATAACGTGTCCGATTAGGAGAAAGAATGCCCTGAAGGCAAGAGAAAGAATGCCTCGGAGGCAAGAGAGAGAAGAGAGAAAATTGGTTTGTGTCTTTTAGGTGAAATTCCATGATGGACGAAAACCCACTAAAAGGGTTCGCATCACTTCCTTACTTTGTGTAGGTCTGAGCCTTTATTAGATATTTTATGTGTTTTTGGTTAGGTGTCTTTTAAGGGAAATTAATTTGTGACTTGAATCATGCCTTAAAAAGAGTTTTTTTGAATATTTAGAGAATGCACATCGAAGCCTACGCCACAATCGTTTCTCTAAATGAAATACAGTTTTTTGAATAATTAGAGAATGCACATCGAGGCCTACGCCACAATCGTTTCTCTAAATAACGGTTAAGAAATACACCGAGGCCTACGCCTCAATCATTTCTCTTCCGCTAAGTGGGAAAGAACATACATCGGGGCCTACGCCCCAATCATTTCTTTCACACTAAAAAAAAGGCATTAGCACAAAACATGATATAAAATTAGTACAAAATTGACTAAGAGAATGACTTGGAAATATAGCACAAAACATGAAAACAAATGATTCAAAATATTGTACAAAATGAATTAAAAGATACTACTTATTCTTATGATTTTTATGTGACAAAAACAAAGATTCTAATTAGCAAAAGAACTAAAATAAAAGCCTAAACTAATATTTTTTTATGTACATTTTTTATGTGACAAAATTGTGCATCAAAGTCTAAGAATGATAGGAAAAAATAGTTTTTATTTACTAAAAAGAAATGGTAAAAAATCTAATTAAAACCTAAATTAAAGAATGATATAAACAGGGGGTGCAAACTAGATTGATGGGTGGAACCAGTAACAGGGCGCAGGGCCCAGCCCAAAGGGTTTTTGTTTACAGATTTTGCTTTTCAAAAATGGATAGCATGGGCCAATGGAGGGTGAGGTTAACAGCAATTCTCGGCCCAGAGCATTGATATGATCCACGATAATTATTGTTCTTTAAGACTTTCTTAGCCAAAAACGATGCCATGGGCTACAGGGGGGTGCGGATCTGAATTCGGCCCATAGTGTTTTATTATTCAGATTTTGATTGTTGATCCATTTTGTTATTAATCCAAAATAATAATTAAAAAGAATAAAAATTAATTAAAAAGAAAAAAAGGATAATTGAAAGGGGAAATGAGGGTTCTAATAGCGACCCTTCGACTTCTCTCTCTCAGCCTCGTCTCCTTCAACCTTCGTGAAACGGCGCCGGAGAAATCTTCTTCTCCGAGCGGCCACCGTCGCATGATACCATTCAAACCACCATCTCTCTCTTTACGCCCTCCGTCTCGGCAAAAGATCTTTCCCATCTCCTCTCATAACACAAACCCTAAAAGCCTAACGAAATTGATCAAGCGATGAAGAAGACGAATCTCGCATCAAAACTATAGGGGAGATATCCAGGGAGATTTGCCCTTCACAACAATAACGAGAACAAGCGAAGAAGATGGAGAACGTAGACTCAGAGAGCTTACCTGAGGTGCGAACTGGAGATGACCTGTGAAGAAAACCAGAGGTAATATTAAGCGTCCAATCTTCTTCAATTTGTTGATCTTCTTCTCACTCTTTGCTATTTTCTTTTTCTGAAACTCTATGAACCGCTATTGTAACCTTGAATGAAGGTGATGAAAACCGTAGTTGCTTGATGAAGACGATGATACCGCTGAGGCGTGTCAAAGATTGAAGCATGGATGAACGTGTTCTGTAGATTGAAAGAGGCTCTTAGGGTTTCTTGTGACTGAGATGGAAACACATTCAATGGAGGTCTTCGGTTTTCAGTTTTGAGGAATTGATGAAGGTGATGTGAAGAAGAAAGATGCAGGGATAAGTGGTGGAGGTGACTGCAGGTTCTGAAATGATGATGATGGTTGAATGGGAAGAGTGAAGAGATTGAAGAAAATGGTTGAGTGAAGGTGGAAGTTGCAGAGAGTTGATGGAGATAGAGAGTGAGGGAAAACAGGGTGAAGGGGTGATGAATGATTGTTGATTGTCAAGTGTAGAAAATGAAGAGAGGATTGAAGATGGTGATGGAAAATCCTGGACCGCCTCAAATGTGAATGATGCTGGTGATATATAGAGGTAAGTTTTCTTCTGATTTTCTGTTATAGTTCTGTTAGAAGTTTGTAACTGACTTTGGTAGTTACATTTCTGTTATGAAGCTGTTAGGGAATGGTTGGAAATCTGTTATTTCTGTTATAGGTGGTGTGAGAATTAGTTAGGACAGTTATTTTGACAGTTAGGGGTTGGTTATAAATTAGTTAAGTTCTGTTGTAGGTAGTTATGGATTGTTTCTCTGCTGGAATTCTGTTGGTTAGGAGAAGTTGTGTAACTGTTTTGGATTATGAGCATGATGTCGCTGAATAGAACTGAACTCAGGTCTTGGATAATAGCCCAACTGTCTGCTTCTTTTCTTTGCTTTTTGCTGTTTATATACTTTCTCTTTCTTTTTTACTTTGCAGTGCAGGCAGCAGGCTGGTGGTGTTGACTTGAAGACAGAGTGTCATAGCAATTGGAACCAATATAGTTGAAGATGAAGAGTGAATGTATTGAAAACCGTGGAATTTGGCGACATAGGATTAGGTCTAGAATTTTTGTGTAATTTTATCTAAACATGATGTAATGATGTATTGGATTATGAAAGTAAATTGTCTTAATCCTTTAGCTTGTAAGATGAATGTGATGATATGGATGTTGAATGGAGTTTGTATATTTGTGTAGTGCTTTGAATGAGAAATGGTGGGAAATGTTTGAAATTGCACAGTGTTGAGTCGAATGATGTTTGGACCTCTAGATATGGATTATTCCGTTTTTTGTAACAATGAATATAATGGGCTTGAATTGTAATGAATAACTTAAGTGTAAATCCTTGAGGTAATATATTGAAACATGTACAATAAGAACTTCTTGAATGGAACTTTGGTTTTGAATTGTATTTTTGTATATGCATGAACCTGAATAGATATTGAATTTGAGTGATTGATCATTTGAAATTTTCTTCCTCTAATACTTCCAATTTGAAAACTCCAATTTTTTGCTGTTACTTTGCTTGTCACGTTTGGAACCGATGACTAACAAGGGTTTGAGAAGACTTCAACAGAAATCCCAATTTATTGTATACAAACTAAAGTGAACGAATATATCCCAAATGAATAAGATAAATCATTCCTTAAATGATGATGAGAAAGCCCCAAGTCCATTATCTTGCCATGTATTCCACGACTTGTAACTCAAGCAGTATCCTGAATAAGAAAGATCCTCTCGATTACTACCTGAATGGGGAAACGAGATATAATCCAATTGATCCCAACAAAAGCATTCGACGAATGCAATCATAGGGAAATAAATCCCTGGTTCTGGATCCTTATTTGAGATGTTGTCAAGCTTCTCATAAGGGATTAGAAACCTTAATCTCACCGATCCTTGATTCTAATGCTAAGTTACATAATGATGAATGTGTGATATGTTAGATGACCTAATAAAAAGATGCATATGAATGTGAAACTTAGCCAGTTAGCATAGAATTAGATGGGCAAATTTTGGGGTGCAACAGCTGCCCCTATTTAATCATCTTAAACCTGAAGGTGAGATTGGCGCTAGCCTTTCGATCATTCAAGGTAGAAGAAGATTAAATATCAATGGGACCTGAAAATTTGCCTGAAGAAATATGAGATAGGATCCACTGGGGAAGAAATGGTGTCAAATCCACTGAGGAAGATTGTATCAACTATGGGTTGAACAAATTAACTCTGGGTTAGAAATGAAATAGAACATCAACTCTGGGTTGAAAACAATAGATGGACATCAACTCTGGGTTGAAAACAAGACATGGACATCAACTCTGGGTTGAGAGAAGGTAATTCAACTCTGGGTTGAAAGAGGAAAGATGAACAATTAGGAATAACCGTCAACTCTGGGTTGAGTGGGAATGAGAAAATAACCATCAACTCTGGGTTGAGTGGGAAAAGACAAAAGATAACCGTCAACTCTGGGTTGAGTGGGAAAGGACAAGAGATAACCGTCAACTCTGGGTTGAATGGGAAAGGAGAAAGGATAACCGTCAACTCTGGGTTGAGTGGGAAAAGAAACAAGATGGCCGTCAACTCCGGGTTGAGTGGGAAAGTAGGAAAGATAACCGTCAACTCCGGGTTGAGTGGGAAAAGAAAGTCAAATGGGAATAACCGTCAACTCTGGGTTAAGTGGGAAAGAGACAAAAGATAATCGTCAACTCTGGGTTGAATGGGAAAGGAGAAAGGATAACCGTCAACTCTGGGTTGAGTGGGAAAAGAAAGGATCAACTCTGGGTTGAGTAAAAGATAACCGTCAACTCTGGGTTGAGTGGGGAAGGAAGAAATCAATACTGGATTGAACAAAGGATGACCGTCAACTCTGGGTCGAGTGGGAAAAGGAGAAATCAATTCTGGATTGAATAAATGATAACCGTCAACTATGGGTTGAGTGGGAAAAGGAAAGGATAATTAACTCGGGGTTAAAAGATGGAAGGAAAATCAACTCTGGGTTGAGCAAAAACATCAACTCTGGGTTGAAGAAAGATGAATATGATTGACTTCGGGAGATGACATCACAATGGTAACTCTGAGTGATCCAGTGGAATATCAACTTGAATACTTTGTAGGGACCTCATCTGATGAGTAACTTGGCTTATGCTTCACATGCAAATGTTTGATTTATTTTATGCACTTCTGGAGATGCGATGCAATGAATTCTATATGCAGTGCACTGATTGATCTGTCAGGGTTTCTGCTTTGTATGGAATAGATTAGGTGGAGTCCTGACACTCTGCTTGAATCAAGATAGGGTGGATGCCCCTGCTTTATTGATGATTGGATTATTGAGGGATAATGCAAATGAGAATGCAATGATATGTATGATATGTATGATGTATGTATGATTATGAGTGAAATGATTGTTTCCGAGATATAAGGAATGAATGGAGTGTGTACTTGCGGAAAAGTCATTGCTTGTGAAATTGTTGGTGAAGGTGATGTGCTTGGATCGACCCCTCGACACTTGTCTCGATACCTGACACTTGATTGAAGATGAAGAGGTGAATTGTTACTAGTTTGCCCCAGTTTGTATGATCTCTTGAGATGGAACTTTGATAATGCTTGAATCATGGAGATTTTGCAATGGTTTGCCCTAGTGTTGATCATGGAATGAATGCCCCAAATTGAAAGGAACTCTTCCACCAAATGGATTCTTCAAGTATTTGCTCTGCGGATGACCAAACTTTTGCCCTTATAAGATCGCTCAATGGAATTTCAATGTTGAACTTTCCTTGGTATCAAGTACTTACTCTCTGATTGGAGACAATTCTGTTTTGAAAAGGGTAATGAGAAATGCAATGCACATGTTAATCTCAAGAGAAAAGTTTTATTTGTCAAAATGTTGTACTGATACTAACACAAGTGACACAACAACATTAGGAGTCAGTTTTGCCATGATTTTACAGTTTGTATGCTTTCGGAACGAACCCTACTTCAATTAGGACTTTTGAGGGTTGTAACATGGCCGGGTTCACGGTTTGAGAAACAAAGGATAAAGGCTCAAGTTCTACTTAACCCACCCCTTCTTCGTGATGTTCTCGAGTCCTACGTTCAGCTAGTTCGACACGAGTATTTGAAGGATAGAAAAACACTTAGAAAGGGGGGGTTTGAATAAGTGTAGTTTTAAAAACTTGAAGGATAAAAATAAATTGCACAGTTATTTTTATCCTGGTTCGTTGTTAACTAAACTACTCCAGTCCACCCCCGCAGAGTGATTTACCTCACCTGAGGATTTAATCCACTAATCGTAACAGATTACAATGGTTTTCCACTTAGCCCACGACTAAGTCTTCTAGAGTATCCTGATCACAACCTGATCACTCTAGGAACAAATGCTTAGACACAAGCTAAGACTTTCTTAGAGTATCCTGACCACCACGTGATCACTCTAAATACAACTGCTTAGACACAAGCTAAGACTTCCTAGAGTATTCTGATCAACACTTGATCACTCTAGTTACTTACAAATTAATGTAATCAATTCTAAGAGTATTACAAATGCTTCTGAAAAGCTATAATCACAACAGTGATATTTCTCTTAAAGTTTAAGCTTAATCTCACTAATATATTACAGCAGCAATGTAGTGAGCTTTGATGAAGATGAAGTTTCTGAGCTTTTAATTGAACAGCGTTTCAGCAAGTTAATATTCACAGAATTTGGTTCGGAGTTGTTGTTCTTGCTTCTCATCAGAACTTCATATTTATAGGCGCTTGAGAAGATGACCGTTGGGTGCATTTAATGCTTTGCGTATTCCGTACAGCATTGCATTTAATGTTTCACGCTTTTGTCAACTACCTCGAGCCTTGTTCACGCTGTGTCTACTGACGTTGCCTTTAATAGCTTCCAACGTTCCTTTTGTCAGTCAGCGTAGCCTTCCACCTGTACTTTCTTCTGATCTGATGTTTGTGAATAAAATATTTGAATATCATCAGAGTCAAACAGCTTGGTGCCTAGCATCTTCTTGTCTTCTGACCTTGAAGTGCTTCTGAGCGTGATACCATGAGAACTTCAGTGCTTCTGCTTCTGATCTCAAGTTCTTCTGATGCTTCCATAGACCCATGTTCTGATTCTGCCTTGACCATCTTCTGATGTCTTGCCAGACCATGTTCTGATGTTGCATGCTGAACCTTCTGAGACAAAGCTTCTGAGCGCTGATTTGTGCATACTCTTTATATATTTCCTGAAATGGAAATTGCAATGTATTAGAGTACCACATTATCTCACACAAAATTCATATCCTTGTTATCATCAAAACTAAGAATATTGATCAGAACAAATCTTGTTCTAACAATCTCCCCCTTTTTGATGATGACAAAAACATATATAAATGATATGAATTTGCGATCAGAAAGAGCAGACGGCTAAAGACAAATTACACAACTATAGCATAAGCATGTGAATATGTCTCCCCCTGAGATTAACAATCTCCCCCTGAGATGAATAATCTCCCCCTGAAATAAATACTCGAAGAACTTTAATAATAAAAGACTTCCCTGATTATTTCGATAGAGACGATCACATAAGCTTCTGTCTTCTGATAATTCATAGCTTCTGACTTCTGCTTCCATTGGACAGCTTCAGAACTTGAATTTCTTTAGATCCCTAGTACACTCACAGCTTCTGATTCCTGCTTCCATTTAGGGCAGCTTCAGAACTTGAATTTCTTTGATCTTCAGAACATTCACAGCTTCTGATTCCTGCTTCCATTTAGGACAGCTTCAGAACTTGAATTTCTTTGATCTTCAGAACATTCACAGCTTCTGATTCATGCTTCCATTTAGGACAGCTTCAGAACTTGAGTTTTCTGGATCTTTAGAACATTCACAGCTTCTGATTTCTGCTTCCCTCGGATAGCTTCAGAGCTTTGAATTTCTTCTTACATCACTTCATGCTAGATTGTATCAGAACATTGTTGAATGTACCAGAGCATCATCAGAGCATCTCTACATCCTAAAATGTTACAGAACAAAACTAAACGACAAAAGTCAGCATGAATGAGTTAGAACATAAAATGTGTATCAGAACACAAAATATGTATCAGAGCCATATAAGCCATATAGAATATATCAGATCCAATAGACAATGTATCAGAGCAAATAGACAATGATTTGGATCATATTCTATTATCAGAATTTCTGATCATTCTTCCTTCTTGCTTATGATTCTGAAGCTTCCTAGCACTCAGCTTGCTTTAAGAATCCAAGAGCTATTTCTGATCATTCTTCCTTCCTGCTTCTGATTTTGAAGCTTCCTAGCACTCAGCTTGCTTCAAGAATCCAAGAGCTTGATCCATTTTGTTGCTTCTTATGTTGATCTTGAATCTTTGATTCCTGCAACAACACAACTTAAAAACATAGAACTTTGCAAGTTCTATTAGTA
This sequence comes from Vicia villosa, assembly GCF_029867415.1. NCBI lineage: Eukaryota > Viridiplantae > Streptophyta > Magnoliopsida > Fabales > Fabaceae > Vicia > Vicia villosa. Next base: position 74,771 of record NW_026705733.1, read on the forward strand.
AATGTGGAGCCTTTTTACTCGGTAACTGATAATATTAATCAGATCATTTATCATATATTTTCTCCCCCTTTTTGTCATATCATCAAAAAACAGAAAAGATTCAGATACAAACAAAAATAAACACACGGAGGAAAAAGGATGATTTCATTGAAGTTCAAACAACAGGTACAGAAGTACACGAAGAGAAGGAAGACAAGATGCACAAAAACAGATGCAGCAAAGGCAAAAAAGCAAAAAACAGCGTAGACTCAATCTAAGACGGCCCTAGCCTTGACAGGATCTTAGCCAGCATCTCTTGAACCACATTGTTGTATCCATCTTGCCTCTCCATGAAAGCTCTAAACTCAGCATTGACTGAGCTTTGCTCATCCTGTTTCTTCTGAATATCTTCCAGAGTCCTTGCAAGACGAGAAGATTCATCAGAAGAAGCTTCACCGCTTCTAACCACAGGAATAGCATTGTGATCTGTAGCTTCCATAGATAGATCATTTGCAGGGATTTCCTCAACAGGAACTGATTCAGCAACATGATCTTCTACATCTGCTTCTTGCATAGAAGCATCTCCATATTCTGCAGCAGGAATTTCCGAATCTCCATTCTCAAGTGCCTGGAGAATGGCAGCAAGATTCCTGGGAGCAGAAGGACCTTCAACTTCTGGTGGGTCAACAACTTCTGGAATGACCAAGCTTGGGTCTTTCTCAGAAGGGTTTTCCCTCAGAAAGTCAAAGAGGGTCTTGAAATCTCCAAGAAGAACAGGATAATCAGGAATCCAGATAACAATATCCCTGCATGGATTAGCTTCTAATGCAGCAGCCAGCCTTGCTTGTTCCAATTCATCCAAAAAGGGCTTCTCCTTAACCGCAACACAATTTCTGAGAGGATGGTAGTATAAACCATTAACACCCTCCAGAAGGTAACCAGGGTAACCAGGGGCAGCAGCCACTAGTCTTTTCTGTACTCCCATTGCTTCTTCTTGAAAATTCTTGCGAAATCTTTTCCAGATATTTCTTGTAAAAACATCATCCAGACCATATAGGAAGGCATCCTTCAGAAGGTCTAGATTGCTAATCACCTCATATCTGAAAAGTTCCAGGTAGGTATAGAGTTCAGGTTCAGGCGGATTGAAGGTGAGTTTGTAGTCAGGGTAGAGAAGACAGTAGGGTTTGGATTTTCTGGTAGGTAAGAGATGAGATATAGAAGGTGGAGGTGCGGTGGTTGAGGAAGAAGGAATATCTGGGAGAATGATTGATGAGGATGGAATATCATAAAGGATAGGTTGAGTAGAGGATGGAGAGTTTGTAAAAGGAATTGGTGAGAAGGATTTATCAGAAGGTGTTGGGGGAAGAACACTTAGAGGAGTGGGGTTTAGAAAGGGAGAGGAGAAGGATGATGGAGAAGGATTTGGTAAAGTAAAGTTTACTTTTGGCTCAGATGGAGGTGATTGAAGAGATGGTTTAGGGACAGAAGGAGGTGGAGTAAAAACCTTCCTGGAAGAATGTATCGAAGAAGATGATCTGGTTCTGCAAAAAGAATCTCTGATCCTTTTCTCCCTTCGTTCCTCAGAGTCCACTTTGCCAGGATTATAGGTGACCCTCAACTTCTTGGCTTTCTTGACTTCATCTTCTTGAGCTTTCCTTTTAAGTTTAGCCTTTAGTTCCTTCTGATCCTTCTTCAGAAGATCAGCTTTGGATGGAAGCACTCTGCCACGGATCCAAGCAGGATCAATCTCTGATTTCTTCCTAACACAGTCTTCCAAATAAAGCTTGACAACCTGATGCAGTTCATTTTTAAATGAGGAGGCAAAACCTTCAACAGCAACTCTTCTTGACAGGATGTCAGGAAAGCTTGTGCATACAGATGGTACACTATGAATGAGTTCCAATCTGAACAAATCTACACCGTTGAAAATGGGACCTTGAACTGCTCCAAGAAAATGGGACGCATTGAGTTTTCTGATGGAATCCAGAACTTTGCTTTCAATCAGAATGTCTGAAATCATTCTTCCAAAAGGAATAGACGATCTTGGGATATGAGGGTACTTCGCCCTTTCCTCTTCTCTTGACTCAAAGATAGAAGTCTTCAGATTCTCAAACAGAATATGAGAAATGTTGATCTCAATCTTTTTGCCAATGCAGAAAAGAGTATACTTGTGATCCGGACTGATGTAAGAGGAAGAGAGCATTCTCTTTCTATGATAAAGGGAACCCAGAATAATTTCAGCCCATACTCTATAAAACGGCCTTAAGGTACCCGTGTTATTAGAGTCAATTCCAACGGTCTGAGAGATTTGATGTTCAACTTTAGACCAGTCAACTGATGCATGTCGAAAACTGGACCAACCTTCTTCATCATTCAGATTGTACAGCTTCCTGATGAGTTTTTCAGTGATAATCACTTCATGACCTAGCACGAATGAAATGATGGCAGTAGGAGTAACCGTTGCATGTACCCAGAAATCCTTCACATGTTCAGGATAAATTGGACCAACCAATCTACCAAGATATTTAGACCATCCTTGCTCAAGAATTCTTGCATCACACTTAAAGCCATTTGCTTTAAGGTTGCTGAAGTCCACAGCAGATTCACATAAGACTTCCAAATCTTCCGTGGGTATTAAGCAAGTTTTCAATGGAGCGTACTCATATTTGCGAAGAAGGATCTGTGAAGAAGTGAGTCTTTCGTTTGAGTTTGATGAACAAGAGGATGAGTTCATGATGATTATGCCTTGAGATCAAATCAAAAACTAGGGTTTGTAAAAACAGATGCACCGAAAAAAATACACAAGAGAGAGAGAAAGAGAGAAAGAAAGGAATGAAGATGAAGCGGGTTATTTAAAAGATTTGAAAAATAAACAAATCATTATGCATTTAATGAGACATGACATTAGGAGAGAGAGAGAGAGAGCATGGTAAATGAAATGATTTAATACAGTTACCTAGGTCGACGTCTTTTCAACTGCACGCTTTGTACAAACCGTACAAACACGTGTTTACCATCAGATAATAGATGACAGCTGTAAAAATTTGAATAGTCTTTACGCCTGCTGATTTTGATCACTGCTTCTGATTTGATCAACTTTCTCTTCTGGAATCACTTCTTCTGAAGTGTGCTAATGTAACTCTGAATGATCTTCTGATTCATTACTTCTGATATACACAGCTTCTGGAGATTTGCTTCTCGGTTCTGCAGCTTCTGATAGGACAGACTTTATCTGCAAAGCTCTTAAGCTGCTTTGGTTCTTCAGAACCAAGTTTATCATCAAACCAGGTATTGATTGATTCTTCTACAATCAATGTTTCAATATTGTATATTCTGTAGTTTTTAGAGCATTCAAAATAACCAAGAATGAAACACTATTGCTTTAGAAACAACCTAAACAGATGGTTCCAAAACTAACAAACTTGCTCTTCTGAACTCCTTCAACCTTAACTTCTCCAGAAGATTTAAGTAGCAGGACTTGAAAAGCAGTCCTTCTTCCCTTCAAGTGTTGAGAACATCTTGAGTCCAGATGACATGACATGTTGAATGTTGTCTTCTTTGTCACCAAGAGAATCTGCAATAGAAATAGTCTTTTCTTTTGGTACCCACATTATCTTGGGTCCTTTCTTGTTAGTTCTCCTCAAGTTCTGATTGAACTTGGGTTTAGCAAAATATTTAGCAGGAGGAATAGTATGATACTTCTTATTCTTAGTTCCATGATATTTCTTAGGTTGTGTCACATGCTTCTTGGTGTGTGTTATGTGAAAAATTTGTGCATGTGATGTGTGCTTAATATCATGGGAGTGGCCAAATTTAAATTGGTTATACAGAGGCTTGTATGATATTTTCATATCATCCACAGATTCAAGCTTGTATGGGATTTCACCCTCATAAGCAATGCCAAACTCTCTTGTTCCCAGACACAGCATATATCATAGAAGCTAGCTGACTTCTGCCAATACTTCTAGATAAGAACTTCCTGAAACTTAAATCATATTCTTTCAGAATATGATTCAGACTGGGAGTGGATTTTTCTGAATCAGAAGGAGATCCAACATTATTGGATAATTTTAAAACTTTTTCTTTTAATTCAGAATTTTCCAACTCAAGCTTCTTAGTTTCAAATTCAAATTGCTTTTTCAGCTTTTTGTATTTGATACTAAGATGAGCTTTTAATTCAAGAAGCTCTGTTAGACTGGAAACTAACTCTTCTCTAGATAGTTCAGAAAATACCTCTTCAGAATCTGATTCTGATGTAGATTCTGATCCATCATCTTCTGTCGCCATCAGCGCAAAGTTTGCCTGCTCTCCTTCAGAGTCTGATCCTGATTCTGATTCAGAATCATCCCATGTTGTCATAAGACCTTTCTTCTTATGAAACTTCTTCTTGGGATTCTCCTTCTAGAGTTTCGGACACTCATTCTTGTAATGTCCAGGCTCATTGCACTCATAGCAGACAGCCTTCTTCTTGTCAGATCTTCTGTCACCAGAAGATTCTCCTCGTTCAAATTTCTTTGAACTTCTGAAGCCTCTGAACTTCCTTTGCTTGCTCTTCCAGAGTTGGTTTAACCTTCTAGAGATCATGGACAGTTCATCTTCTTCTTCAGATTCTGATTCTTCAGGATCTTCTTCTCTAGCCTGAAAAGCGTTAGTGCATTTTTTAACATTAGATTTTAAAGCAATAGACTTACCTTTCTTCTGAGGTTCATTAGCGTCAAGTTCAATCTCATGACTCCTCAGGGCACTGATCAGCTCTTCCAAAGAAACTTCATTCAGATTCTTCGCAATCTTGAATGCAGTCACCATTGGGCCCCATCTTCTGGGCAAACTTCTGATGATCTTCTTTACATGATCAGCCTTGGTGTAGCCTTTGTCGAGAACTCTCAATCCAGCAGTCAGAGTTTGAAATCTTGAAAACATCTTTTCAATGTCTTCATCATCCTCCATCTTGAAGGCTTCATACTTCTTGATTAGTGCTAGAGCTTTGGTCTCCTTGACTTGAGCATTTCCTTCATGAGTCATCTTCAAGGACTCATATATGTCATGGGCCGTTTCCCTGTTAGATATCTTCTCATACTCAGCATGAGAGATAGCATTCAGCAAAACAGTCCTGCATTTGTGATGATTCTTGAAATCTTTCTTTTGATCATCATTCATTTCGCTTCTCGTGAGCCTTACACCAGTAGCTTTAACAGGATGTTTGTAACCATCCAACAGAAGATCCCATAGATCAGCATCCAGACCAAGAAAGTAACTTTCTAATTTATCTTTCCAATACTCAAGGTTTTCACCATCGAATATTGGTGGTCCGGTGTAACCATTGTTACCATTACCATTGTAGTATTGCTCAGCTGAGCCAGATGTAGATGTTTGAGTTTCACCAGCCATCTTTTACTGAAGCGTTTTTCTCTTCCTGAATCTTTTCTAAACACGGTTAAGTGCTTGCACCTTAGAACTGGCGCTCTGATGCCAATTGAAGGATAGAAAAACACTTAGAAAGGGGGGGGGGTTTGAATAAGTGTAGTCTTAAAAACTTGAACGATAAAAATAAATTGCACAGTTATTTTTATCCTGATTCGTTGTTAACTAAACTACTCCAGTCCACCCCCGCGGAGTGATTTACCTCACCTGAGGATTTAATCCACTAATCGTAACAGATTAAAATGTTTTTCCACTTAGCCCATGACTAAGTCTTCTAGAGTATCCTGATCACAACCTGATCACTCTAGGAACAAATGCTTAGACACAAGCTAAGACTTTCTTAGAGTATCCTGACCACCACGTGATCACTCTAAATACAACTGCTTAGACACAAGCTAAGACTTCCTAGAGTATTCTGATCAACACTTGATCACTCTAGTTACTTACAAATTAATGTAATCAATTCTAAGAGTATTACAAATGCTTCTGAAAAGCTATAATCACAACAGTGATATTTCTCTTAAAGTTTAAGCTTAATCTCACTAATATATTACAGCAGCAATGTAGTGAGCTTTGATGAAGATGAAGTTTCTGAGCTTTTAATTGAACAGCGTTTCAGCAAGTTAATATTCACATAATTTGGTTCAGAGTTGTTGTTCTTGCTTCTCATTAGAACTTCATATTTATAGGCGCTTGAGAAGATGACCGTTGGGTGCATTTAATGCTTTGCGTATTTCGTACAACATTGCATTTAATGTTTCACGCTTTTGTCAACTACCTCGAGCCTTGGTGCAAAGCATCTTCTTGTCTTCTGACCTTGAAGTGCTTCTGAGCGTGATACCATCAGAACTTCAGTGCTACTGCTTCTGATCTCAAGTTCTTCTGATGCTTCCATAGACCCATGTTCTGATTCTGCCTTGACCATCTTCTGATGTCTTGCCAGACCATGTTCTGATGTTGCATGCTGAACCTTCTGAGACAAAGCTTCTGAGCGCTGATTTGTGCATACTCTTTATATATTTCCTGAAATGGAAATTGCAATGTATTAGAGTACCACATTATCTCACACAAAATTCATATCCTTGTTATCATCAAAACTAAGAATATTGATCAGAACAAATCTTGTTCTAACAGTATTCCCCTTTCAGGAAGGATTATGATGGATGAGGATCCTTTATGGATTTGATGGAGGTGGCAGTCACCCTTTGGTGTTTTCGTTGATGATCATAACAACTTGTCCCTCTGAGGATTCTTGCTCTTGTTTTTTTCTTTCCCTAACTTTTGCTTGGACAGAAAGTTTCTTTTGATTTTGGTTTTCGTTGTCCAGCGGGATATGCCCTAATTTTTGCTTAAGTCAATTGCTTCAAAGCTTTTTCTTTTTTCTTTTGACTTAGCGGGCTATTGTTTCTTTTTTTTTATCATGATTCATAACTTTCTTTTCATTCTTTTTTTTTGTCTCGTTCGGGAACAAGTTGTATGACTTTGGTGATTGACTTGACGAAAAGGTTGTGACTGCCTTCTTCCTAGTGAATGGGAGACAACCATTGTGGATTGTGCTCTTCCTTTTTTGTTGTGAGATCTGAGATATGATTGATCCTCTGATGGTATACCTGAAAGTTGAGTGCTCGGTCGTACTAACTGAAGACTACCCTGCCCCTGGTTAAGATTGAGGGTTTTGTATTTTTTGAAAAGAAACTACTACTCCTTAGGCTCAAAGGGGTTGACAAGGGTTTCACTCCCTTATAACTCCAGTGTTTGGGAATTGAAATAATGCCTGTACATCGTCAGCAGGATCTTTGTTCCAAAAGCATCCAGTCAGTGATTCATGTGTTTTTTGATTTTCATCATTCTCCTTTTTTAGTTGCTTAAGACAAATGAGTGAAGTATCAATGAACATAATGACAAAGATGGAATGATTTGAGAAAAACATGTATATTGCATTATTTTTATTTATTCAAACAGAATGAGTTTCTTACAATGAGAAGTATTTGATAACAACAAAATTAATACAATTGAAAGTACTTTGAAGTAATCTAGACAATGGCAAGCTTGGCCTTATGCAAATAAAATGTTCTCTGAAAAACACAAAGTCTTCAGGCTCCAGTGGTGGAAGGTGCCCCTTTAGGGGGCATGGAGTTTTCTGATGGTAACTCGATCTTATTTGTAATTCCCCATGATTCTTCTTCTGTGAGCTCTTGTCAGATATTGGTGTGGAGGAATCGTCTTGACTGATCTGATGGAGAAGAAGAGTGGTAAGAGTCTTGGAAACCATGGATGCACATGCATAAATGCAAAAATGTTAATGAAGATGCAAATGTATCATAAATCAGGATCAAGGATCAAGGCCTCTTGTGATAATAACTTCTCATGGTCAAAAGATATGGTCGAATCCTCCAGATTCAGAGGTTCGACGTTGCTTTCTGGATAAATAGCTTGTGCATAAGTCAAAGATGGTCGAACCCTCCAGATTCAGAGGTTCGACGTTGATTCTGATAGATAATCTTTGCATAAGTCACATAAAGTCAAACCTCCAGATTCAGAGGTTCGACGTTGATTATGATAGATAGTCTGAATGGCTTAGGGTAGGATGGAGGCATGTTTCCCTGCAAAAAAAAAAATTCCCAACCCCTCTCACAGGTGTGATCTAGTATAAGGTAGGTCAAAAAGCCAACAGAGGATTGAAAGTAGGCGTAATCATACGATATTGCCTCTTTCAACCAAGCTCTGTCCGTGGATACATGATCGGATCAATCAGACATACGTCTTCTGTCCGTCATGGCCACTCTATTCCTAGTTCCTAAGGTATCACTCATGGCCTGGGTATTGGGCCTTTTACCTCATAGAACATCCCACCCAACCTGCAAACAGAGAAAATATGTGGTCCCCACGGGGACCCAAAATATAGTCCAGATGTATGCGGAAAGTAAATATGATATGCAAATAGAAATAAACATGATATGAAAACATATATACACAAGATGTAAGCATATAAACAAAGAAAAACACCCAAAGAAAAGAAACAAACAAAGGCTAGGATCGACCAAGCTAGTTCCCCAGCAGAGTCGCCAGCTGTCGCACGCTCGCGAAATGTGAACAAAGTCGCCACCAATATATTTATCCCAAAAGGGAAAGGAATATCAGAAAACCTGGAATAAAGAAAGGATAAGAAAAGGTCTTTTGACCAGAGATAGGGTACGGGAGTCGGTTACGCGAGGGGAAGGTACTAGCACCCCTCACGCCCATCGTACTCGATGGTATCCACCTATGTTTGTTGATATCTAAAGGGTGTATAAATCTATAGCCTGATGCAAAGGGAATGCATGCAAATGAAAGAAAAAGAAACACGGGGAAAAAAAGGTTAATAAATAATTGTGCTCACTTAGGCCCCGCGACCTAATGCCTACGTATCCTTTTCAGGAATCAGAGCGCCGTAGTTCGGCTCTTTAGTTTTAGTTTGTTTTTGTGTTTTTTAGTTGAACAGTTACATTCACACTCCGCTGCTCGACCTCTGGAGGCAAGAGAAAGAATGCCTCGGAGGCAAGAGAGAGAAGAGAGAAAATTGGTTTGTGTCTTTTAGGTGTAATTCCATGATGGACGAAAACCCACTACAAGGCTTCGCATCACTTCCTTACTTTGTTTAGGTCTGAGCCTTTATTAGATATTTTATGTGTTTTTGGTTAGGTGTCTTTTAAGGGAAATTAATTTGTGACTTGAATCATGCCTTAAAAAGAGTTTTTTTGAATATTTAGAGAATGCACATCGAAGCCTACGCCACAATCGTTTCTCTAAATGAAATACAGTTTTTTGAATAATTAGAGAATGCACATCGAGGCCTACGCCACAATCATTTCTCTTCCGCTAAATGGGAAAGAACACACATCGGGGCCTACGCCCCAATCATTTCTTTCACACTAAAAAAAAGGCATTAGCATGATTCGCGTCGTCCTTTATTAATGTTTTAAAGTTGAAAAGAAAAGGAAAAAGAACCTAATCTAATATGAACTAAAAGATGATTCTAAGTCCTAAATTGTCAAGTTAAAGTCTACCTAAATTATAGGATTTCAAAGGGAAGACTAACCTAAAAGCCATGAAGATTATAGGTCCTAAATCTATGGGAAAATACAAGTGAAGTTACAAGTAAAAATCACAAGTAAGCATGATATAAAATTAGTACAAAATTGACTAAGAGAATGACTTGGAAATATAGCACAAAACATGAAAACAAATGATTCAAAATATTGTACAAAATGAATTAAAAGATACTACTTATTCATATGATTTTTATGTGACAAAAACAAAGATTCTAATTAGCAAAAGAACTAAAATAAAAGCCTAAACTAATATTTTTTTTATGTACATTTTTTATGTGACAAAATTGTGCATCAAAGTCTAAGAATGATAGGAAAAAATAGTTTTTATTTACTAAAAAGAAATGGTAAAAAATCTAATTAAAACCTAAATTAAAGAATGATATAAACAAGGGGGTGCAAACTAGATTGATGGGTGGAACCAGTAACAGGGCGCAGGGCCCAGCCCAAAGGGTTTTTGTTTACAGATTTTGCTTGTCAAAAATGGATAGCATGGGCCAATGGAGGGTGAGGTTAACAGCAATTCTCGGCCCAGAGCATTGATATGATCCACGATAATTATTGTTCTTTAAGACTTTCTTAGCCAAAAACGATGCCATGGGCTACAGGGGGGTGCGGATCTGAATTCGGCCCATAGTGTTTTATTATTCAGATTTTGATTGTTGATCCATTTTGTTATTAATCCAAAATAATAATTAAAAAGAATAAAAATTAATTAAAAAGAAAAAAAGGATAATTGAAAGGGGAAATGAGGGTTCTAATAGCGACCCTTTGACTTCTCTCTCTCAGCCTCGTCTCCTTCAACCTTCGTGAAACGGCGCCGGAGAAATATTCTTCTCCGAGCGGCCACCATCGCATGATACCATTCAAACCACCATCTCTCTCTTTACACCCTCCGTCTCGGCAAAAGATCTTTCCCATCTCCTCTCATAACACAAACCCTAAAAGCCTAACGAAATTGATCAAGCGATGAAAAAGACGAATCTCGCATCAAAACTATAGGGGAGATATCCAGGGAGACTCGCCCTTCACAACAATAACGAGAACAAGCGAAGAAGATGGAGAATGTAGACTCAGAGAGCTTACCTGAGGTGCGAACTGGAGATGACCTGTGAAGAAAACCAGAGGTAATATTAAGCGTCCAATCTTCTTCAATTTGTTGATCTTCTTCTCACTCTTTGCTATTTTCTTTTTCTGAAACTCTATGAACCGCTATTGTAACCTTGAATGAAGGTGATGAAAACCGTAGTTGCTTGATGAAGACGATGATACCGCTGAGGCGTGTCAAAGATTGAAGCTTGGATGAACGTGTTCTGTAGATTGAAAGAGGCTCTTAGGGTTTCTTGTGACTGAGATGGAAACACATTTAATGGAGGTCTTCGGTTTTCAGTTTTGAGGAATTGATGAAGGTGATGTGAAGAAGAAAGATGCAGGGATAAGTGGTGGAGGTGACTGCAGGTTCTGAAATGATGATGATGATGGTTGAATGGGAAGAGTGAAGAGATTGAAGAAAATGGTTGAGTGAAGGTGGAAGTTGCAGAGTGTTGATGGAGATAGAGAGTGAGGGAAAACAGAGTGAAGGGGTGATGAATGATTGTTGATTGTCAAGTGTAGAAAATGAAGAGAGAATTGAAGATGGTGATGGAAAATCCTGGACCGCCTCAAATGTGAATGATGCTGGTGATATATAGAGGTAAGTTTTCTTCTGATTTTCTGTTATAGTTCTGTTAGAAGTTTGTAACTGACTTTGGTAGTTACATTTCTGTTATGAAGCTGTTAGGGAATGGTTGGAAATCTGTTATTTCTGTTATAGGTGGTGTGAGAATTAGTTAGGACAGTTATTTTGACAGTTAGGGGTTAGTTATAAATTAGTTAAGTTCTGTTGTAGGTAGTTATGGATTGGTTCTCTGCTGGAATTCTGTTGGTTAGGAGAAGTTGTGTAACTGTTTTGGATTATGAGCATGATGTCGCTGAATAGAACTGAACTCAGGTCTTGGATAATAGCCCAACTGTCTGCTTCTATTCTTTGCTTTTTGCTGTTTATATACTTTCTCTTTCTTTTTTACTTTGCAGTGCAGGCAGCAGGCTGGTGGTGTTGACTTGAAGACAGAGTGTCATAGCAATTGGAACCAATATAGTTGAAGATGAAGAGTGAATGTATTGAAAACCGTGGAATTTGGCGACATAGGATTAGGTCTAGAATTTTTGTGTAATTTTATCTAAACATGATGTAATGATGTATTGGATGATGAAAGTAAATTGTCTTAATCCTTTAGCTTGTAAGATGAATGTGATGATAGGGATGTTGAATGGAGTTTGTATATTTGTGTAGTGCTTTGAATGAGAAATGGTGGGAAATGTTTGAAATTGCACAGTGTTGAGTCGAATGATGTTTGGACCTCTAGATATGGATTATTCCGTTTTTTGTAACGATGAATATAATGGGCTTGAATCGTAATGAATAACTTGAGTGTAAATCCTTGAGGTAATATATTGAAACATGTACAATAAGAACTTCTTGAATGGAACTTTGGTTTTGAATTGTATTTTTGTATATGCATGAACCTGAATAGATATTGAATTTGAGTGATTGATCATTTGGAATTTTCTTCCTCTAATACTTCCAATTTGAAAACTCCAATTTTTTGCTGTTACTTTGCTTGTCACGTTTGGAACCGATGACTAACAAGGGTTTGAGAAGACTTCAACAGAAATCCCAATTTATTGTATACAAACTAAAGTGAACGAATATATCCCAAATGAATAAGATAAATCATTCCTTAAATGATGATGAGAAAGCCCTAAGTCCATTATCTTGCCATGTATTCCACGACTTGTAACTCAAGCAGTATCCTGAATAAGAAAGATCCTCTCGATTACTACCTGAATGGGGAAACGAGATATAAACCAATTGATCCCAACAAAAGCATTCGACGAATGCAATCATAGGGAAATAAATCCCTGGTTCTGGATCCTTATTTGAGATGTTGTCAAGCTTCTCATAAGGGATTAGAAACCTTAATCTCACCGATCCTTGATTCCAATGCTAAGTTACATAATGATGAATGTGTGATATGTTAGATGACCTAATAGAAAGATGCATATGAATGTGAAACTTAGCCAGTTAGCATAGAATTAGATGGGCAAATTTTGGGGTGCAACAAAGGGCATCACTTTGTAACAAAAGGTTCCCCAGGGTGTTGTAAAGGTTGTCTTTTCCATGTCTTCTGGAGCCATCTTGATCTGATTGTAACCTGAGAATCCGTCCATAAAGGAAAATACCTTGCATTGTGCAGTATTGTCAACCAGTACATCGATGTGAGGTAAAGGGAAATCATCTTTGGGGCTTGCCCGATTTAGATCTCTGTAGTCTACACACATTCTGACTTTCCCGTCTTTTTTAGGCACAGGCACGATGTTAGCTATCGATGGAGGATAACTCACAACTTTTAGAAAACCAGCATTGAATTGCTTCTCAACCTCGTCTTTAATCTTCTTGGACATATCGGGCCTACTTCTCCGCAGTTTCTGCTTAACTGGAGTGCTACCTTCTTTGATTGTCAGGCGATGGACCACAATATCCGTGTCGAGGCCAGGCATATCTTCATAGGACCAAGCGAATATCTCAACATAGTATTGTAACATTTGAATCAGTCTTTGCTTGACACTGTCTTCTAAATCAGCCCCTATCTTGACTTCTTTTTTTTCTTCGTCACCGCCCAGGTTCATAACCTCAATTGGCTCTTCATGCGGCTGTATAGTCCTTTCTTCTTGTTCTTATAGCCTTGCAAGTTCCCTAGATACTTCACAATCTTCCTCACTTTCGTCCTTAGTTTGGTAGATCGGATTTTCAAAGTCATGACTGGCAATAGCAGAATCGTTATCAACAGGATCCAGAGTGAATGTGAATCTGCATTTATTATGTGGGTGTGTGTAAGAACACATAGCTATTTGAAAATGAATAAAGTAAAGAAAGAAACAAAAAGGATCGCAAAATTTGAATATGCAAACGTCCCATGATTTTATTGAATGAACATATGATCATGATATGACAAACCCTTATAAAAAGGACCAGTGTGCTCCGGGCAAGGCACCTGGCTTTTAAGTTCATGGTTCAATAGTACAGGAACCATTTTTATTTTTGAACATATAAACAACGAAAACAGGAAATTGCATTTACTCCTGATCAAAGGAGATAACATCTTCGGCTTCCCAGTTGTTCAATCCATTGTTGTGAGTAGGGAATATTCAGTTGCTCCAGTTGCAGTTGTCTTCTTCGTCTTCCACATCATTGACTTCTTTAGTGACGAGATGAGCTGTTGATCCTTCAGGATGAGCAAGATCCTCTGCTGGATATGAGAGTCCAGGCTGAGGTTCCTCTGTTGGCTGAGAAAGATACTCGATAAGATCGTCCCATCCAGTTGGGATGATGTCTTTGATAGAGACTTGTGCACTCTGGGGAGCAGTGTACTTCACCAGAAAATCATTCTCGCCATTTGGTGTTTCCCAGACTTCTTCAAGAGTGACAGGGCTTGTGATTGTCATATTGTCTTCGAAATGTTCATCCCATCCAGTTGGGATAATGTCTTCGATAGGGATTTGCGAGCTCAGGGGAGCGGAATACTTCACCATAAAGTCGTACTTGCCACTTGGTTCTCCCAGTGTATCTCATACTTCTCTTGGAATAGGTGGACTAGGCGGACTTTGGTATTGCTTAGCAATGGAACCTGTGATACTCATGTCATCTTCGAAATGATCATCCCATCCAGTTGGGACAATGTCTTCAATGGCAATCAAAGAACTCTGAGGAGTAGTGTACCTCACTAGAAAGTCGTACTTACCGCTTGGTTCTCCCAAAGTATCCCAAACTTCCTTGGAAACGGGTGGAACTTCATTTGATATTGCTTAGTAATATGGTTTATGATCACTTCGTCGTCTTCAATAGCATTTACTCCTTGGCTGATGAAATGGGACATTAATCCTCCAGAGTGAGGACTTTGATCATTCTTCTGAGTTCCATTAGCATAGCCCAGACCTAGCTTATCGAACTTGTAAGGCACATCAAGGAGTTTTCCCCATACTGTGCAACCACCCTCTTCGATCACAGCCTTAGCATCTTTGAGAGAAGTCATTGTTGGAGTTATTCTTGTAGTAGGAGTAGCAAAAATATGTTTGGCAGTAGAGATGGCTGAAGGGACCACCTCAAAAGATTGGCAGGGAGTTTCGATGAATTCACCATCCATCTCAACATACTTGCAGTTACTCAGGTGGCTAACCACATATTCTTCTTCACCATGAACCGTGACGACCTTTCCTTTTATCGGATATTTTAACTTCTGGTGCAGGGTAGAAGTTACAGCGCTTGCCCCATGTATCCAAGGGCGTCCTAGTAAACAAGAGTACGCTGGATGAATTTCCATCACATAAAAAGTAGAATCAACGATCTGAGATCCCACTCTGATTGGGAGCTTAACTTCTCCGTATACTGTTCTTGTTGACCCGTCGAAGGCTCTTACCACAACATCGCTTGGTTGTAACACAACTCCTTCGAAGTCAAGTTTTTCCAGTACTACTTTTGGTAACACATTTAATGAGGAACCATTGTCTACCAGCACATGAGACAAAGTGGTGCCGTTACATTCAATAGAGATGTGCAGGGCTTTATTGTGATTTTTCACAGCAGGGGTTAAATCAGCGTCAGAGAAACCGAGACCGTTATCCACTGTTAGACTGGCAACACAATTTTCAAATTGGTCGACTGAAATCTCCTGTGGTACATGTGCAGCTTTCAAGAATTTCATCAGGGCCTTGGCATGAGCTTCTGAATACTTCAACAGAGATAGCATTGAAATCTTTGAAGCAGTGTGCCCCAGTTGTTCGACAATATTGTAATCACTTTTGCAGATGATTTTCAATATTTCTTCCATTTCTTGCCTCGAAGGATCTTCAATAGTGACTTCAACAGGTACTTGAACTGGTTCAATTAATGGATCTTTGCCTCGAGCATTGACATCTTGATTAGGAACTGGGACCTGGACTGGAGTAGTAGTAACATTTGGAGAAATTTCTGACGAAAAGATCCTTCCACTTCTTGTAATCTTACTAGTCCCCACAATATTATCAACAACTGGATTAGTAACATTCACGACCTCATCAGTCGAGGTGTCTTGTTTAACTCCATGGACATAAACATTCGCGTCATAACTCCACGGCACAGCTTTGTCTGAGGAATATGGAAATGGAGCCGGATTGGTGATGATTACAGATGCTACTCTGGGGGTAGCAGAAATCTTGAAGGGAGCCTTGGTAGGGATTTTCAATGGCACGTTAGAAACTACTGAGACGTCCTCTATCTTCATCCCATTTGAAAAACATTCGCAGAAATTGTCTATAGAAGGGAGCTTCTCAAACATAATGATACGAAGATCCATCCACTTTTGAATTCCTCTTTTCAGATTTTCACAATCATTGGGTAGGTGTGCGCAATAAAAGCAATCAGGGTCACAACCTGGAAATAAACCAGCTTGTATTAGCTTTCTTTTGATTTCAAGGAGCGGAGTTGACAGTTCTCTCACATCATATATATAAACTGTAACACCCCAATTCTACCCAAAACATTTAGGCAAGAAAATATCAGAGTATTTAAAATTTCATACAACACAATTAGGATGTTACACTAAGTAACCAAACAAACACCTTGAAAACAAACGGACATCACCGATGTCAAAAGCATACACACCTGCCAATAACATGATACATAACACACGGAAGATATGAACATATATATATATACGTATAGCTCTCACTCTCAAAGAGGAGTTTTCCAAAATAAAGTGTTTACAATATACAATGGCACGTTATCACATATACATGTTCAAAAGAGTCATATACAAATAAATAACAACAGACTCCCGACTACCCAGTGTTACATATCAGAGCGACCGACAAGACCAACTGGAGAACTACCTCTTCCAAAAGACTTCCAAAGCGGCTAATCTGCAGGATGCCACTCAAGCATCAAATCAGCAGAAGGGTGAGAATATAATTCATAATGAAAGCATGACAATTATAGTAATGCCAACAAGTATCATCAAGAATCATACAACAAAGTAATCCACTCATTCAACCACAATCAATATATAAGTAATGTGACACATGAATGCTAACATAAATTATACAGACAGACAATGATGAATGAGACTCAACTATGCATATGCATTTGGTACCAAATCCGGAGTAAAACTCCCCTTTTCATTATGACAAATACACCTTTGCCGAGCATTATGCTGGGACTTCTTTCCCTCAGGAAAATACACCTTTGTCGAGCATCAAGCTACGACTAAACGTCATCGAGCATTTAGCCCCCACTGATGACCTCTTGCCACTCGGGCAAATACACCTTTTTACCGAGCATTAAGCCCCCACTGGTAATAATTGCCAATTCAGGTCACCTGCTAATAGCATTCCGCCATTAACGTAATGAAATGTTATGCTGTGCAAATATATGACTCTATTACACGACAACAACATCATCAACAATATAACACGGTCACATACCCACGTTACACCGTTTATATTCTATCCAAAAAGGATACATCACCAATTAATAACATCGTTATCAATTATATCACACCATAATTACCACACAGGCATTAATAAGCACACAACACACATTCACCGTCAAAACATACTAGCCACATCGGCATAAATGATCGCATAATTGCATCACATCAAATTAATATTGGCCATTGGCCCACAACTCCATCAATACATCATCAACAAGTTGTAATAACAACATTTCAACAATGATAATACATCGTTTTCATAACAACAATTACTTGCCATAAGGCCACACATCATGTTAATAACAAACAACCAAACATCGTCACATATCAAGAATGAACATTCATTAATACATAACACATATGAACATGATCTCATGTTATCGACAACTAATCACATACCTCGTACCAATACGATAACATTCACACAACACATCATCATGATTTATCATGCACTAGTTCACAAAACCATTTATGAAAATCAACCAACCACTACTACATCCTACATCATCAACAATTGCAACCAAGCACTATGATTATTTACCAATCATATCGCGCATATAAACAATTATGTGATTTCATCAACAACACCTCATAACTAATTAATAACAATCTAACCAAGCCTATACTATCATATAGAACATCCAACTAGCTTCCTAACACTTCGAACGGCGTACAAAACGGAGCTACGGATCAAAAGTTACAAGGTTCCAAAGTTTGGATAATTGAACATTCTACACAACTCATCACTTGATCCTAATAAAAATAATGGAATACTCCATCCTATGAATCATTTAATTAGATAATAATATAGGTTATTGCGTTAGCTTTCCAACGCTTCGAACGGCGACAAAATCGGAGTTACGGTTCAAGAGTTATGAAGTTTCAAAGTTTTGGAAAAACAGAAAAAGCTGTCATCCGCTTCAGCTCCGCTCAGCGGACCTTCGCAGAGAATTTTCTGCAACAGAACCTCCGCTCGGCGGACCCACCTCCGCTCAGCGGACCTGCGTAAACCCAGAAAAAACCAGAACGCACCAGAACTGTTCCAAGCCCCTTATACCCACTAAAACCACTCCCAAACATCATTACAACACCAATACAACACATACAAACCATAGAAACAACCTATTATCACACTTTTCATGGTTAATTCATCACTCTAACTCAAAACCTAACTTTATCTCCAAACTCAAACAAGCCATAGAAAAGGAAAACAAACATGATCAATCACCACAACACAACAAGGATATCATTTATTCATCATACAATCATTCTCAAACAAACTTAGATCAAACAAAGATCACACAAGAAAATTGTGGAAATTGGAACAAGAAGAACAAGAACAAGAACAAGAACAAGAACAAGAACAAGAACAAGACTATAAGAATCATACATCCAAGATAAATTAGATTCACCCCCTTACCTTGCTATTGTGACGATCGGCAATCGATTCGGTTGAGAATCCACCAATCTCCACTTTTCCTTCTTTTCCTCTTCTTCTTTCTCTCTTCTCTTTCTTTCTTTCCTTTCTTTCTCTTCTTTCTCCCTTTTTTGTTTCTATCTTTGTTTTCTTTATAAAGAAAATATCTTCCTCGCGGAAATGACCAAAATGCCCCTACGCTCAAATATCGTTCAAACGCCCCAAAACGCGGAATATTACCTTAATAATATTTCCGGTACCAAAAATATGAAAACCTTCAATTAAATATTAGTCCGCCATCCCGAACTAATATCGACTGAAACAACTCCAAAAACGGTACAATTCCAATAAACGTCACAAATGTCCAAATTAAGTATATACTTATTTTCCGGGCGTTACAACTCTCCCCCACTTAGAAGATTTCCGTCCTCGGAAATATCCCAAACACAAACAAAGTTGGATACGCTCTTGTATCCGACTAACCAACTATCAAGCCACGAAAGCAACGACACAATCAGCGCCAAACAACGAATTACTCTAGCTAAAAGCAAAACAACCAAAACACAACAATGGCAACGAGATGCAATGCCCATACAATGCACTCATCGACTAACACCAAAACACAAGAAATAACCAAGACACAACCAACAAGAACAAGATGCAATGCCCATACAATGCACTTGTCAACCAAACCGCAACCATATTGTTACCGTCATCAAAGGCAACACACCTCTAATCCCCCATCCAAGGAATTAGCTACATGTACTCAAACCATCACCATGGAAACGAGACATCATCTTAGATAAGGACATAAAGTTCCACGACATATACAACTTCTGAAGAGCCTCTACAAAACTAGAATACCAACAACCCGGTCGCACAACATCCAAACAACCATGCCAAGACATAGCAGTCAAACATGTAACCAAAACATCTGGTGGTCTTATCATTCCTACCACATCCACTGTCCACAATTTGAACTCTAACAATTCATACACACACGAACTGTGTCATTTCACGCTTCCGATGCGCACTCTGATTTCCCACAACAAACAGATTTACCAATTCCATAACCATCTTCCAGCTCCTTCTAGTATTCACCAGAAACTCATTGTTCTCTCTTAACATACTCAACCTCTTAATCTGCTGTGTCAGCTTGCACACCAGACAAAAGTCTTTGTATTATCCAATCAAAGGAAAAAAGCTAATCCAAACACATCCTTGTTTCACAACACAAGCCCTCATAGATCCTTAAGTGACCAAACCGTCCTCTCAGTCTGACCATCCGTTTGAGGATGATACGCCAAATTCAAACGCAACTTCGTACCCAAAGTACCTTGTGAACCCTCTCAAAATTTCAAAAATAAACCTCGGATCTCAATCTGAACAATACATTTCGAAACACCATGCAAACAAACAAACCAACAAACATCTTTATCAACATACCACTCGCCAGTACTCCCATCGGTTAATCCATTCTTATCGAAATAACAGGAGCAGATTTCGTCAATATATCCACAATGACCCAAATCGCCTCACAATTACTCGACGTCCTCGGCAAACCAGAAACAAAATCCATAGAAACGCTATTCCACTTCTACTCAGGAATGGATAACAGTTACATGGAACCAGACGACTCCTGACAAGTCAAACACAAATAAACAAATCCCTTCATATCCTTCTTCATTACCTTGCCACTAAAAATGACCTTCTCAAATCTTGATATCTCTTAGTAGCATCAGGATGAATACTCAAATCACTACGACGCACTTCATCCAAAGTCCTCTTTTCGAATCCGAACATTAGGAATACAAACTTGATCATGACATCCCATGATATTGCTCTTATCAATCCGAAGATCACCATCTTTACCTTTGACTATTAAATGTCATCTTATCAACCCATTCAAATCCGATTTCTGACCTTTTCTAATCTCATCAAGAATACCATAAGTAAGCTTTCACATAAAAAGCTCAACACTTGAAGAAGTCTCTTTACACACCCAACTCAAATCTCACAACTATTTCAACAATCACAATACTCGAATCATCCACATAGACGTATGCAATGGTTCTCATATTCAACTCGTTCTGATCAAACGAATGCTTCAAACTCTTGTAGTCACTTACACACACAAATCTCGATCCGAATAATTAGTGCCTTCAAATTTCCCAAACAGAAATAACAACTTCCAACTCTAAATCTTGTGACAGGTAAATCCTTTCAAAAATCTTAACTTACATAAAAGCATAAACCTCCACTTACCCCTTGAACATTCACTTCATTCAACCAAAAACTCACATAAGGAAACTTAGCAAACAACTTCTTCTTCCCAACACGGATAAAACAATTCTCAAATACTTAGCATGATCATCTTCACACTGATGATACCCATACCTCAAATCAAACTTGCAAAACAAACAAGCTCCAACCAACTTGATCCGTCAAAATATCAATCCTCGAAAGTGGATACTTTTCCTTAATTGTCACTTTTCTCAATTGTCTAAAATCGACACAAAGCCTGATAGAACCTTCCTTCTTAACCAACAAAACACATGCACCTTACGGCGACACACTCGAACGAACAAACCTCTTCTCAAGAAAATCCTTAAGTTGACTCCTCAACTCTTTCAACTCAAAAGATGGCATCCGATACGGAACCCTCGACACAACAATAGTTCTAGGAACTAAATCCGTCAAAATAGAACTCCAAGACAAAATTCCTCTTTTCGACGATGAATCAATGAAACCTTCAAGAAATACTTATACAAATGCGCAACTATCCGCAATTCCCACAATTACTCTTTCTCAAGGACATCCAAAGTCGTCGACAACATAAACAACGTCGTACCACCTTGCACCGACTCATTCACTTCCAATATTATCAAACTAGCCAGATAAGCCTATCACATCCAATACGATTCCGTCTACTATCAACAAGAGATTAAGAGTGATCAAGTCCTCAATTTGTCAATAGGTAGCCGACAATCATAATAGAGTATAAACTATCAGTGCCGACATTAATAATATTCTTTTTTAACTTTTGCTCATAGCACAGAAGCACTATGATTCCATAATTCACAAATCTCTCAAGATCATCTGAACCAGCCAACCCGACATCTTGTAGCTACGTACCAAAACACTTCTAACAAATCCTAAGAATAAAATTCCTGAGATCCTACTCAACTCTTCATATTCCTAATTCTTAGAAATAACCAAAATCTACTCCGAGACACTCCAACTTGATTAACAACCGAAGTCTTAAGTCCAAGTCGCCTTCACTTCAGAAAACAACAAATTCCAACAACACTAGTACTGCTGCCCTCAATAGCATACTAACATCTTGCAACTGAAACATATCCGAGAAGCATATGTTCTCCCCCACTTAGCTGCAAACCACTCCTGCATACATCCGACTAGAGGCACAACAAGTACTGACAGTGCTCCACACACTTATCACATACTAAGGAATTAAACAATATTAGACAACACTGGCCGGACAGACCGACCTGCTCTGATACCACTAATGTTACACCCCAATTCTACCCAAAATATTTAGGCAAGAAAATATCAGAGTATTTAAAATTTCATACAACACAATTAGGATGTTACACTAAGTAACCAAACAAACACCTTGAAAACAAATGGACATCACCGATGTCAAAAGCATACACACCTGCCAATAACATGATACATAACACACGGAAGATATGAACATATATATATATATATATATATATATATATATATATATATATATATATATATACGTATAGCTCTCACTCTCAAAGAGGAGTTTTCCAAAATAAAGTGTTTACAATATACAATGGCACGTTATCACATATACATGTTCAAAAGAGTCATATACAAATAAATAACAACAGACTCCCGACTACCCAGTGTTACATATCAGAGCGACCGACAAGACCAACTGGAGAACTACCTCTTCCAAAAGACTTCCAAAGCGGATAATCTGCAGGATGCCACTCAAGCATCAAATCAGCAGAAGGGTGAGAATATAATTCATAATGAAAGCATGACAATTATAGTAATGCCAACAAGTATCATCAAGAATCATACAACAAAGTAATGCACTCATTCAACCACAATCAATATATAAGTAATGTGACACATGAATGCTAACATAAATTATACAGACAGACAATGATGAATGAGACTCAACTATGCATATGCAGGTGGTACCAAATCCGGAGTAAAACTCCCCTTGTCATTATGACAAATACACCTTTGCCGAGCATTATGCTGGGACTTCTTTCCCTCAGGAAAATACACCTTTGTCGAGCATCAAGCTACGACTAAACGTCATCGAGCATTTAGCCCCCACTGATGACCTCTTGCCACTCGGGCAAATACACCTTTTTACCGAGCATTAAGCCCCCACTGGTAATAATTGCCAATTCAGGCCACCTGCTAATAGCATTCCGCCATTAACGTAATGAAATGTTATGCTGTGCAAATATATGACTCTATTACACGACAACAACATCATCAACAATATAACACGGTCACATACCCACGTTACACCGTTTATATTCTATCCAAAAAGGATACATCACCAATTAATAACATCGTTATCAATTATATCACACCATAATTACCACACAGGCATTAATAAGCACACAACACACATTCACCGTCAAAACATACTAGCCACATCGGCATAAATGATCGCATAATTGCATCACATCAAATTAATATTGGCCATTGGCCCACAACTCCATCAATACATCATCAACAAGTTGTAATAACAACATTTCAACAATGATAATACATCGTTTTCATAACAACAATTACTTGCCATAAGGCCACACATCATGTTAATAACAAACAACCAAACATCGTCACATATCAAGAATGAACATTCATTAATACATAACACATATGAACATGATCTCATGTTATCGACAACTAATCACATACCTCGTACCAATACGATAACACTCACACAACACATCATCATGATTTATCATGCACTAGTTCACAAAACCATTTATGAAAATCAACCAACCACTACTACATCCTACATCATCAACAATTGCAACCAAGCACTATGATTATTTACCAATCATATCGCGCATATAAACAATTATGTGATTTCATCAACAACACCTCATAACTAATTAATAACAATCTAACCAAGCCTATACTATCATATAGAACATCCAACTAGCTTCCTAACACTTCGAACGGCGTACAAAACGGAGCTACGGATCAAAAGTTACAAGGTTCCAAAGTTTGGATAATTGAACATTCTACACAACTCATCACTTGATCCTAATAAAAATAATGGAATACTTCATCCTATGAATCATTTAATTAGATAATAATATAGGTTATTGCGTTAGCTTTCCAACGCTTCGAACGGCGACAAAATCGGAGTTACGGTTCAAGAGTTATGAAGTTTCAAAGTTTTGGAAAAACAGAAAAAGCTGTCATCCGCTTCAGCTCCGCTCAGCGGACCTTCGCAGAGAATTTTCTGCAACAGAACCTCCGCTCAGCGGACCCACCTCCGCTCAGCGGACCTGCGTAAAAAACCAGAACGCACCAGAACTGTTCCAAGCCCCTTATACCCACTAAAACCACTCCCAAACATCATTACAACACCAATACAACACATACAAACCATAGAAACAACCTATTATCACACTTTTCATGGTTAATTCATCACTCTAACTCAAAACCTAACTTTATCTCCAAACTCAAACAAGCCATAGAAAAGGAAAACAAACATGATCAATCACCACAACACAACAAGGATATCATTTATTCATCATACAATCATTCTCAAACAAACTTAGATCAAACAAAGATCACACAAGAAAATTGTGGAAATTGGAACAAGAAGAACAAGAACAAGAACAAGAACAAGAACAAGAACAAGACTATAAGAATCATACATCCAAGATAAATTAGATTCACCCCCTTACCTTGCTATTGTGACGATCGGCAATCGATTCGGTTGAGAATCCACCAATCTCCACTTTTCCTTCTTTTCCTCTTCTTCTTTCTCTCTTCTCTTTCTTTCTTTCCTTTCTTTCTCTTCTTTCTCCCCTTTTTGTTTCTATCTTTGTTTTCTTTATAAAGAAAATATCTTCCTCGCGGAAATGACCAAAATGCCCCTACGCTCAAATATCGTTCAAACGCCCCAAAACGCGGAATATTACCTTAATAATATTTCCGGTACCAAAAATATGAAAACCTTCAATTAAATATTAGTCCGCCATCCCGAACTAATATCGACTGAAACAACTCCAAAAACGGTACAATTCCAATAAACGTCACAAATGTCCAAATTAAGTATATACTTATTTTCCGGGCGTTACAACTCTCCCCCACTTAGAAGATTTCCGTCCTCGGAAATATCCCAAACACAAACAAAGTTGGATACGCTCTTGTATCCGACTAACCAACTATCAAGCCACGAAAGCAACGACACAATCAGCGCCAAACAACGAATTACTCTAGCTAAAAGCAAAACAACCAAAACACAACAATGGCAACGAGATGCAATGCCCATACAATGCACTCATCGACTAACACCAAAACACAAGAAATAACCAAGACACAACCAACAAGAACAAGATGCAATGCCCATACAATGCACTTGTCAACCAAACCGCAACCATATTGTTACCGTCATCAAAGGCAACACACCTCTAATCCCCCATCCAAGGAATTAGCTACATGTACTCAAACCATCACCATGGAAACGAGACATCATCTTAGATAAGGACATAAAGTTCCACGACATATACAACTTCTGAAGAGCCTCTACAAAACTAGAATACCAACAACCCGGTCGCACAACATCCAAACAACCATGCCAAGACATAGCAGTCAAACATGTAACCAAAACATCTGGTGGTCTTATCATTCCTACCACATCCACTGTCCACAATTTGAACTCTAACAATTCATACACACACGAACTGCGTCATTTCACGCTTCCGATGCGCACTCTGATTTCCCACAACAAACAGATTTACCAATTCCATAACCATCTTCCAGCTCCTTCTAGTATTCACCAGAAACTCATTGTTCTCTCTTAACATACTCAACCTCTTAATCTGCTGTGTCAGCTTGCACACCAGACAAAAGTCTTTGTATTATCCAATCAAAGGAAAAAAGCTAATCCAAACACATCCTTGTTTCACAACACAAGCCCTCATAGATCCTTAAGTGACCAAACCGTACTCTCAGTCTGACCATCCGTTTGAGGATGATACGCCAAATTCAAACGCAACTTCGTACCCAAAGTACCTTGTGAACCCTCTCAAAATTTCAAAAATAAACCTCGGATCTCAATCTGAACAATACATTTCGAAACACCATGCAAACAAACAAACCAACAAACATCTTTATCAACATACCACTCGCCAGTACTCCCATCGGTTAATCCATTCTTATCGAAATAACATGAGCAGATTTCGTCAATATATCCACAATGACCCAAATCGCCTCACAATTACTCGACGTCCTCGGCAAACCAGAAACAAAATCCATAGAAACGCTACTCCACTTCTACTCAGGAATGGATAACAGTTACATGAAACCAGACGACTCCTGACAAGTCAAACACAAATAAACAAATCCCTTCATATCCTTCTTCATTACCTTGCCACTAAAAATGACCTTCTCAAATCTTGATATCTCTTAGTAGCATCAGGATGAATACTCAAATCACTACGACGCACTTCATCCAAAGTCCTCTTTTCGAATCCGAACATTAGGAATACAAACTTGATCATGACATCCCATGATATTGCTCTTATCAATCCGAAGATCACCATCTTTACCTTTGACTATTAAATGTCATCTTATCAACCCATTCAAATCCGATTTCTGACCTTTTCTAATCTCATCAAGAATACCATAAGTAAGCTTTCACATAAAAAGCTCAACACTTGAAGAAGTCTCTTTACACACCCAACTCAAATCTCACAACTATTTCAACAATCACAATACTCGAATCATCCACATAGACGTATGCAATGGTTCTCATATTCAACTCGTTCTGATCAAACGAATGCTTCAAACTCTTGTAGTCACTTACACACACAAATCTCGATCCGAATAATTAGTGCCTTCAAATTTCCCAAACAGAAATAACAACTTCCAACTCTAAATCTTGTGACAGGTAAATCCTTTCAAAAATCTTAACTTACATAAAAGCATAAACCTCCACTTACCCCTTGAACATTCACTTCATTCAACCAAAAACTCACATAAGGAAACTTAGCAAACAACTTCTTCTTCCCAACACGGACAAAACAATTCTCAAATACTTAGCATGATCATCTTCACACTGATGATACCCATACCTCAAATCAAACTTGCAAAACAAACAAGCTCCAACCAACTTGATCCGTCAAAATATCAATCCTCGAAAGTGGATACTTTTCCTTAATTGTCACTTTTCTCAATTGTCTAAAATCGACACAAAGCCTGATAGAACCTTCCTTCTTAACCAACAAAACACATGCACCTTACGGCGACACACTCGAACGAACAAACCTCTTCTCAAGAAAATCCTTAAGTTGACTCCTAAACTCTTTCAACTCAAAAGATGGCATCCGATACGGAACCCTCGACACAACAATAGTTCTAGGAACTAAATCCGTCAAAATAGAACTCCAAGACAAAATTCCTCTTTTCGACGATGAATCAATGAAACCTTCAAGAAATACTTATACAAATGCGCAACTATCCGCAATTCCCACAATTACTCTTTCTCAAGGACATCCAAAGTCGTCGACAACATAAACAACGTCGTACCACCTTGCACCGACTCATTCACTTCCAATATTATCAAACTAGCCAGATAAGCCTATCACATCCAATACGATTCCGTCTACTATCAACAAGAGATTAAGGGTGATCAAGTCCTCAATTTGTCAATAGGTAGCCGACAATCATAATAGAGTATAAACTATCAGTGCCGACATTAATAATATTCTTTTTTAACTTTTGCTCATAGCACAGAAGCACTATGATTCCATAATTCACAAATCTCTCAAGATCATCTGAACCAGCCAACCCGACATCTTGTAGCTACGTACCAAAACACTTCTAACAAATCCTAAGAATAAAATTCCTGAGATCCTACTCAACTCTTCATATTCCTAATTCTTAGAAATAACCAAAATCTACTCCGAGACACTCCAACTTGATTAACAACCGAAGTCTTAAGTCCAAGTCGCCTTCACTTCAGAAAACAACAAATTCCAACAACACTAGTACTGCTGCCCTCAATAGCATACTAACATCTTGCAACTGAAACATATCCGAGAAGCATATGTTCTCCCCCACTTAGCTGCAAACCACTCCTGCATACATCCGACTAGAGGCACAACAAGTACTGACAGTGCTCCACACACTTATCACATACTAAGGAATTAAACAACATTAGACAACACTGGCCGGACAGACCGACCTGCTCTGATACCACTAATGTTACACCCCAATTCTACCCAAAACATTTAGGCAAGAAAATATCAGAGTATTTAAAATTTCATACAACACAATTAGGATGTTACACTAAGTAACCAAACAAACACCTTGAAAACAAACGGACATCACCGATGTCAAAAGCATACACACCTGCCAATAACATGATACATAACACACGGAAGATATGAACATATATATATATATATATATATATATATATATATATATATATATATATATATATATATATATATATATATATATATATATATATATACGTATAACTCTCACTCTCAAAGAGGAGTTTTCCAAAATAAAGTGTTTACAATATACAATGGCACGTTATCACATATACATGTTCAAAAGAGTCATATACAAATAAATAACAACAGACTCCCGACTACCCAGTGTTACATATCAGAGCGACCGACAAGACCAACTGGAGAACTACCTCTTCCAAAAGACTTCCAAAGCGGATAATCTGCAGGATGCCACTCAAGCATCAAATCAGCAGAAGGGTGAGAATATAATTCATAATGAAAGCATGACAATTATAGTAATGCCAACAAGTATCATCAAGAATCATACAACAAAGTAATCCACTCATTCAACCACAATCAATATATAAGTAATGTGACACATGAATGCTAACATAAATTATACAGACAGACAATGATGAATGAGACTCAACTATGCATATGCATGTGGTACCAAATCCGGAGTAAAACTCCCCTTGTCATTATGACAAATACACCTTTGCCGAGCATTATGCTGGGACTTCTTTCCCTCAGGAAAATACACCTTTGTCGAGCATCAAGCTACGACTAAACGTCATCGAGCATTTAGCCCCCACTGATGACCTCTTGCCACTCGGGCAAATACACCTTTTTACCGAGCATTAAGCCCCCACTGGTAATAATTGCCAATTCAGGCCACCTGCTAATAGCATTCCGCCATTAACATAATGAAATGTTATGCTGTGCAAATATATGACTCTATTACACGACAACAACATCATCAACAATATAACACGGTCACATACCCACGTTACACCGTTTATATTCTATCCAAAAAGGATACATCACCAATTAATAACATCGTTATCAATTATATCACACCATAATTACCACACAGGCATTAATAAGCACACAACACACATTCACCGTCAAAACATACTAGCCACATCTGCATAAATGATCGCATAATTGCGTCACATCAAATTAATATTGGCCATTGGCCCACAACTCCATCAATACATCATCAACAAGTTGTAATAACAACATTTCAACAATGATAATACATCGTTTTCATAACAACAATTACTTGCCATAAGGCCACACATCATGTTAATAACAAACAACCAAACATCGTCACATATCAAGAATGAACATTCATTAATACATAACACATATGAACATGATCTCATGTTATCGACAACTAATCACATACCTCGTACCAATACGATAACATTCACACAACACATCATCATGATTTATCATGCACTAGTTCACAAAACCATTTATGAAAATCAACCAACCACTACTACATCCTACATCATCAACAATTGCAACCAAGCACTATGATTATTTACCAATCATATCGCGCATATAAACAATTATGTGATTTCATCAACAACACCTCATAACTAATTAATAACAATCTAACCAAGCCTATACTATCATATAGAACATCCAACTAGCTTCCTAACACTTCGAACGGCGTACAAAACGGAGCTACGGATCAAAAGTTACAAGGTTCCAAAGTTTGGATAATTGAACATTCTACACAACTCATCACTTGATCCTAATAAAAATAATGGAATACTTCATCCTATGAATCATTTAATTAGATAATAATATAGGTTATTGCGTTAGCTTTCCAACGCTTCAAACGGCGACAAAATCGGAGTTACGGTTCAAGAGTTATGAAGTTTCAAAGTTTTGGAAAAACAGAAAAAGCTGTCATCCGCTTCAGCTCCGCTCAGCGGACCTTCGCAGAGAATTTTCTGCAACAGAACCTCCGCTCGGCGGACCCACCTCCGCTCAGCGGACCTGCGTAAACCCAGAAAAAACCAGAACGCACCAGAACTGTTCCAAGCCCCTTATACCCACTAAAACCACTCCCAAACATCATTACAACACCAATACAACACATACAAACCATAGAAACAACCTATTATCACACTTTTCATGGTTAATTCATCACTCTAACTCAAAACCTAACTTTATCTCCAAACTCAAACAAGCCATAGAAAAGGAAAACAAACATGATCAATCACCACAACACAACAAGGATATCATTTATTCATCATACAATCATTCTCAAACAAACTTAGATCAAACAAAGATCACACAAGAAAATTGTGGAAATTGGAACAAGAAGAACAAGAACAAGAACAAGAACAAGAACAAGAACAAGACTATAAGAATCATACATCCAAGATAAATTAGATTCACCCCCTTACCTTGCTATTGTGACGATCGGCAATCGATTCGGTTGAGAATCCACCAATCTCCACTTTTCCTTCTTTTCCTCTTCTTCTTTCTCTCTTCTCTTTCTTTCTTTCCTTTCTTTCTCTTCTTTCTCCCCTTTTTGTTTCTATCTTTGTTTTCTTTATAAAGAAAATATCTTCCTCGCGGAAATGACCAAAATGCCCCTACGCTCAAATATCGTTCAAACGCCCCAAAACGCGGAATATTACCTTAATAATATTTCCGGTACCAAAAATATGAAAACCTTCAATTAAATATTAGCCCGCCATCCCGAACTAATATCGACTGAAACAACTCCAAAAACGGTACAATTCCAATAAACGTCACAAATGTCCAAATTAAGTATATACTTATTTTCCGGGCGTTACATAAACAGTGTCCATGACAGCATCAACGGTCTTGTCGTGTTTCGGCATAGGCGTAGTGATGACATTTGGAGTCTCTAGAGGATCGAATTCAATTTCCCCAGCATCTATCATGTCTTGGATTTTATTTTTTAGGGCCCAACAGTGATCTGCGTCATGTCCAGGACAATTAGAATGGTATGCACATGTTGCATCGGGGCGATAACTAGGAGAGGAAGTGTTGACATTCTTCGGAGGGTCTTTCAATGTAATCAGACTTGCCTTTAACAAGTGTTGCAATGCTTGAGAGATTGGCATATTGATTTTGGTGAAGTTTCTTCTCGGTGCATCTGGTCGACGCGTATACTTCGGCGGTTGATCATTTTGAGGTGCAGACGTAGAGATCAGAACAGCCCCTACAGATTGGTGATGCTCACTTTTGTTGCGACTTTTCTGACTGTGCACTGTATTGACTTCATTTCTCCCACTGATGGGCCTCTTTGTAGTGCCAGAGGAGGAGCCTACTTGAATTTTTCCGCTTTGAATGCCGCTTTCGACACGCTCTCCAGTTAATATCAGGTCAGTGAAACCTGACGACGAACTTCCCAGCAAATGACTATAAAAAGGGCCAGTTAAAGTGCCCATGAACATGTCGACCAGCTCGCGATCAGATAAGGGAGGTTGAACCCTTCCAGCTAGATCTCTCCATTTTTGTGCATACTCTTTGAAGCTTTCTTTTGGTGCCATGGTCATGCCCCGTAGTTGAGTACGGGTTGGTGCAAGGTCAGCGTTATATTGATACTGTTTGTAGAAAGCAGCAGCCAAATTTTCCCAGGTGTGAACTTTTGTACTTTCTAGTTGGTAGTACCACTCGAGTTGTGTACCCGACAGACTTTCCCGGAAGAAATGAATCCACAATTTGTTATCTGCCGTATGAGGTAGTATCTTTCTCACATAAGACCTTAGATGCAGCTTTGGGCAAGAGACTCCATCATACTTTGCAAAGACAGGAACTTTGAACTTTGGAGGAATAACAACATCTGAGACTAGTCCAAGATCATTGAAGTCTAAACCAGGTATTTTCTGTATCTCCATAGCTTTCATGCGTTCTTCCAACTGCTTGTATTTGCTATCACCCTGTTCGTCCTTGGAATCTTCTTCGTCAGGAGAGAGGGATGGTTTGGCAGAACCCTGGTTGCTGTGATTATCTTCTTGATCACCTTCACCGACTTCTTCAGGGATTGGCGCTTTTCTAGGCATCCTGGCTGGGACTCTGACTTTCCTCACCAGGTGGCTTAAACCTATAGATCCCTTGGACTTCTTTTTCTTCTTGGTCATCAGAGCTTTTAGTTCCTCTTGCCCCTTTGCTAGCTCCAGAATTGCTATCTGAACTTGGGCGTTCTGTGCTTCGAGATTCTTGATGCTTGTTTCGGAATCCATCCCTTCTGGCTGAAATAAACAGCGAGAAGATGAGAAACCTGTTATGTGAACCTGTTATGTGATGTTTATGAATGAGATGTATATGCAATGTTTTCAAGGATCTTAGAATTTAGATTTGTTTAAACAAAAGAGAAGCAAACGCTTATTAGTCAAACATTTTATTTCTTTTTTTTTCTTTTTTTCTTTTTTTTTTTTGCCTCTTTCGGGCTTACAAGATAAAGCAAAATAAAAGAAAATAAAAGATCCTTCAAGCTTCCCATGGACGCTTTCTCTTTGCACCCAGGAACGTGTTGATCTGTTGTTCTTCATGGAGTTGTCTGGTGAGCTCCAACACTTTCCTCTCATAGTCTTGACAGTGTGCTTTGAAGGTGTCCCTTTCTTCTTTTAATTGAACCCAAGATTTCTGCAGCTCTTCTAGGTCAGTTGGCATGTCCGGATGTAGAATAACTCGAGGTTCCTCCCCTTCGACTTCTGGCTCAATGGTCACAGGTAGGATAGCGGGATATGGCATGATGAACTTCTGAGCACGAGCACGCACCCATTTAGGTAAGGCTCCATGGGAATAGAATTCAATTGTCCTAAAGTCTTGCTTCCTACTTTGTAGACACTGCCCCAAGCATGTATAAACCTTCATCAGTATCCCTGGTAATCATCTTCGTAGTCGAACACAATGTCGTGGATGATCATGTCGTGAGGACCATTTCTTCGTGCATATCCAAATTGGCGCAAAGCTAAGGAGGGATTGTAGGTGATGCCTCCCCTAATGCCAAGGAGTGGCACATTAGGGTACTCCCCACAATGGTCAATGAGAGTGATGTCTTTTTGAAAGAAGTTATTCCACCGGATATCTGAATGAGACAATGACATAATCCTGTGAGACCATTGCATCCTTTGCTCGTTTCTCAACACTGATCGGGGAAGGTGTGATGTAAACCATCTAGCCAGTAGTGGTACACAACACATAAGAGTTCCTTGCTTTTTCATGGTACAAGTGTGTAGAGAATGTAGAATGTCTCCCAGCAAAGTGGGTACCGGATTGCGGGTTAAGAAAATGTTGATAGTGTGCACACTTATGAATTGGTCGAGATTAGGGAATAAAACCAACCCATAAATCAAAAGAGCCGCAACTTCTTCAAAAGCTTGGTAACTCCTATCTTTTAATAGTGATCGAGCCTTTCCCATTAAGAACTTAGCAAGCAAACCCTTGACTCCACTCTTTGTTTCCCAATTAGACTCGATTTCCGACTTTCGTAAATGTAAGGCAGCAGCAATGATTTCAGGTTTTGGGGTCTTTTTTAAACCAGTGAAAGGTAATTGATCTCGAACAGGTAGCCCAATTAGTTCAGAGAATTCCTCCAAGGTGGGGACCAACTGATAATCGGGAAATGTAAAACAATGATGTTCGGGATCAAAGAATTGGAACAGGACCCGTATCATGTCTTCTTCAAATTTTGAGGTAACCAAATGGAGTAGGTGACCGTGCCTCTCGGTGAATTGAGTATTTCTGGGAAATTTTGATATTAAGTCCTTTAGCTCAGATGGTACTGTTGAGATGTTGATCCGGATGTAATTTCTGGTAGAGGGAGCCATTTACCTGCAACAACAGAACAAAGGTAAACTCTTCGATCCTTGAAGTGATTAGTGAGAAAATGATATGTTTATGATGTTATGATGTTATGATGTCAAACATGTGGAAAACACAAACAAATCACACAATAGCCTTAGGTTTAAAGGCTTGCACGAGGTTCATAAGTGATACCCTCCCCACTGAAGTTGAGTTGGTTTAAACCTGTCTTAGAATGGTATTCGGGTTCTCTGATCCTTGGAGACAACATCTCAATACGGCACTCGGACGGCCGATCAAAACATTCCTCGAGGATAACCAACTTTGATCAATTTCAAAGCCAGTCACTTAATAGGCCATAAGTCAAGTTCAACTAAAGGTTCTAAGACAAATTAGTGCTTGATGACATTTCGGAAGCCTAACATACTCCTTGATCGTTTTCAAGGGATATCAGTACAGACCAAAGTGTCGCACTAAGGGTGACTATCAGATCAACCATATCAGTACATGCCGTACAGTTTCCTTGGTCTATTGCCACATACTTAAGGTATCTCGAGATTCGGGCTAGAATCTTTCACACAAGTAAATTCAATTCCTTAACAAACCTTTGAAAAATAGAGCAAACAAGACAAGCAATTGAAAACATCGAAGTGATCTAAACTCTAAGGTAACCCCTTTTTAAAAACATTTTGTTTTTGAAATCCCCAGCAGAGTCGCCAGTTCTGTCGCCTCGGTTTTTTTGTGGGATGCGAACTAACTCTTCTTTTATTTTTTGAGTTGTGAAAATCAGAGAGTCGCCACCGAATTTTATTTTATCCAATTAAGGAAAGGTTTATAAAAGAAACAGAAAAAGACCTTAAAGAGATTTTGGGTTCGGGGGTAGGTTATACAAAGGGAAGGTGTTAGCACCCTTTGTATCCATAGTTATCCATGGGCTCTTAATTGCTTAGCTCACTTGTTTGAATCGTTTGTCTTGCTTTGAAATGCTTGTATGTGGTTTTAAATATTTTGTAAAGAATTAACTTTGTAATGATCCTTGTGCGGATGTATACAAAGTGTTTATCTTTCGAAAGATATTTTGATGGTTTGAAAAAAAAGATTTTTTAACTTCGTAATAATCCTTGTTTGGATATATACAAAGTGTAGTCTTTTTTGAAAGTTTGTTTTGAAAAAAACAGTGATGTGTAAGAACTTTTGTTGTTTTTGATTGAGCAAGCAATTAGGAGGTATACCCTAAGTTTATAAGGTTCTTTCCTATTTCTTTAGAAAATTTTCCTTGACTGGATACAGAAGAAAAATTTGAATTGTATTTGAAATAGTAGAATTGATTTTGAAAAGAGTAACAGAGGGATTACCCTAAGAGGTGCAAGTGCGATTGTGTTTTATTTTCAGATATGTTGTCTTTGAGATTAGTGATCTAGCACTTCAGCTTTATTGTTGTCATACACGCAGTTTTATATGTACAGGAATTAAAGTGCGGGAATGTAAAATGCGGAAAGTAAATCTACGCTATTACATCGATTGTGCGAGAAATGTAAACTACGCTATTTACATGAATTTGACAACCTATACACTTATCTATGAATTTAAATTGCAATAAGATAAAGGGAAAATATTTTTGGATTTTTGGATGGTTGATTTTAATTAAAATTAATGCATAATTAATTTAATTAAAAGGTTAAGAATTAGAAATAAAATTTAAACCTAAAAAAAATTAAGGCTAAAAATATGTCCAAATTGTTTGTTAATTAATTTTAAAATTAAATTAAATTTTTTGTGATTTTTGAAATTGTTTTGGAGATTATTAAGTTAATTAATATATAATTATACAAGTAATTATACACATAAATTAAACTTAAAGAAAAAATATTCTAATTATGTACAAAATTAGTTCATGTTATATAAACTTAATTTAATAAAAAGAAAATATTTTATTCTGATTTTTTGATTGGTTGAAAATAATTAAAAAGCAATATTTGAATATATATTAATTAATTAAACCAAATAAATTATTTTTTGAAGAAAGATAAAATATTTTTGCGTCATAAAATAAATTAAAGTTTTATTAACCTAAAATTGAAATTAAAATAATTTTCTGATTTTTAAAACTATTTTTAAATAATTTTAGAAGTTATATTAAAAAAGAAATTAAAAATATTAAAGGAAAGATCCTGTGTGGTAAGGAGCTGAGGCTCCAGGGTGTGCATGCCTGTTTGTGAATATTGGATGTGTTTTTAGTGGAGATCAATGGATCAGATTGGAGAGAACATGGTAAGCTTGTGTGGGCTACACGCGTGTGATCCTCCAGAGTTTGTATAAGTCAAGCTGGGACCCATACGCACGCCTGGACCAATAAGAAGCGAAGAGAGGAAAGTTGAATATTGACGAGCCAATCAGCATGAGGCGCGTGGAGGTCAATTAGTCCAAGGGACTATTCATCATCGTCCCAAAACCTGTGGCCACGGTTGTTCATGGGTTTTTGGCAACGGTTTTGTTTCAAATCTTCTTTCTTTTAAAACCTGCAAAAACGTGAGAATAGATCAACAAGAACAACCCAGATCCACTAAATGGCATGCTGGGAGTTCATTGGTGGTGTTAGTTTGTCTTGAAACGGCCTGGTTCAAGAGGTTCGAAGTAACTATCAAAACTTGGTCAAAAATGGTGGAACCTCTTTCAGGCACCTAATCTTACATGTTCCACGTTAGACATGTTATATTTTACCTTACAAACACATTAGAATTGTTAGTTCTCATTAAAACTAAGTACACATACGAAAACGAAAATCACATATATATGAACATGAAGAACAATATACATGTGTTCTGGGTATTGTGGGACTTGATTAAGGTCTCATTCTTACTCTTTGGAGTCCCGTGAGGAGATTAGAATGATTAGAATTGCTTGAATGAGGCTGGAATTTGAAATTCGAATTTGCAAGTTTCTTTGATTTTTTTTGGAATATGGAGTGAGTTTGTGCTATACTCTTAGGCTTATTTCGTGTGTGTCCTTGATGCTGAAGTATCCAAGTCATTTATAAGCAAATTTAAGTGCTGAAAACTTAAGCAACCAAGACTTGAGTGTCTTTGAATTTTTGAGTTTTTTATTAATAAAAACTTTGAAAATCTTGGCCATGGCTTCAATTTTCTTCATCCCTCTTGCCATTGGTCTTCTGTACCTCTATGCTTCAGAATTTGGATCAAACTTGGTGACTCAAGCTAAAGACAAAGTTACAAAGTTTTATTTAATTACTAATCAAAAGGTACAAAGTTTTACACCAAATACAACTTAGCAACTAAGAATTTACAATTCGATGTGATAAAACCTATTGATCCTAGGGACAATCTCCTTTGTTGATCCAATAACTTAGTTTTACTTCTTAGTTCTCTGACTTGTAGAAGTAAAGGGTGATTTTTGACTCTCCTTGGGCATACCAATTTTGTTGAGAAGGCAATTGATCTCGATGTAGGGGGAATCTCCAAATTGAATTTGGGGCGTAGGCACGTAGCTTGTATAATAGAGGGATACCTTCTTTCTCCAATACGACTTATAGGACCAAGCTCATTTTAATATCCAATGATTGCTTCTCCTCTCTCCACAGTTTAGGACTCTTCTTGATTTCATTCGCGGGTCTCGAGAAATCAGCTAGCATAGAAAAGATTGGATAGGGGCGAAACTGGAAATGTAAATGCAAATGTATGAATGTATGATAATTGATCAGTGGTTTTCACACATATTTTTATCGTTGTTTTTAAGTATGTTTAAGTTTTGTTATTGAGTGTTTTATTTCTTTATTCGTCATTTTATGCTTTGGTTGTATGTTTTAATGTTTCCAGGTTCATATGGAGAAACCGGAGTAAATCAATGCGAAACTCGGAAGTTTTGAGGAAGTTCAGAAAACATGCTACAGGAGGCCTGACACGGGTGGCCGTGTTTCCAACACGGGCCGTGTCAGGAAGAGAGCTGGGAGCAAAGTTTGAGAGAAAGGAAAAACAGTGGTGCAACACGGGTGCCCGTGTTGCTCAACACGGCCCGTGTTGCTAAGTCTGGGACCAATCAATAAAAATAAATATACCAGGGGACCAACACGGGTGCCCGTGTTGCTCAACACGGCCCGTGTTGGGTTTGACGCTGATTTCAGTGAATTTTATGATTTTGTTCAGTGGTTTGCCTGCAAGGGTGTTTTTGGTATTTCCAACCAACTTAAGTGAGTCTGCACTATTTAGGAGAGATTTCAAGATGAATTAGGGATCTTTTTGCCACACGAAGAATTGGAGGATTGAGAGAAGAAGCCTATGCAATTGGAGAAGAACGGAGAACTCTCATGAGCGAAAGCCATTGAAGATCAAAGTTCATCATCTCTATTGTAATGTCTTTATTTGATATCTCTATAATTTCTTTGAATGATATGAGTAGCTAAACCCCCCAATGCTAGGGGGGTGTCCCTGATTAACATTTGTGATGATTTTGAATTCCGAATTTCAATAACATGCTTCTCTTTTACATTCAATTTAATGGTATAAGGTTTTTAATGCTTTCCTCGTCGAACCAACTGGATTGATTTATGACTGACAATTAGGATTGACCTCCATTGTTAGGGTTTTTATACCATTATATTATAGTAGATATCACCTAGGACTAGGGATACCCTATAGTAACCGGATTGTTCTTGATTATAATAATATTTGATTTGATCACTAATTTCGAAGGACTTTGGGATTAGGATTTCAATGTTCAAAAGTTTGCCCACTAAGGACTTAGGAGCAAATACCCTTAAGAACCGGTAATTGATAAGTTGAACTTTGTTAATGAAATAAGGGTTCAGAATTGTTACATGTTAATGCACACACCTACCCTGGCATGTTACTCATATTTGGCCAATTAAACCTTTTTAAGTTTATTTGCAATTTAATTTGTAATCACAAAAACCAAAATCCCAAGGCTTTTTGTTTAATTGAAGTGCGACTAACTCTATAATCTCACGCAGTCCTTGAGATCGATATTCGGGGAATTTTCCCTTTATTACTACAGAGGCAAAATAGTACACTTGCTATTTTACCGATCAAGTTTTTGGCGCCGTTGCCGGGGACTGCCGAAAATTGTAGAGTTTCTAGTTTTATTTCAATTAGAATTTTGTTGCTCTGCGACTAAAATTTTATTTTAAAAAAAAAAAAAAAAATATTTTTATATTATTTTTGTTCCTCATTCTAATAATTGTCTAATCTGTTTATGCGAGGCAAGGCCTCAGCAGAATTTCCTTTTGACGCAGAAATTGAAAGGACTTTTCACGCAAGGCGCAGACAAGCTCATCAAGCTAAGCTGGAATCTGAGGAAGAAGTAATTACAGTCCATTCTGGTTCAGACACCGAAAGTGAAGAAGAGATCATGGGCGAGGTACCACCACCAAAGAGACTCCTCGGAGACTATGGAGTTGCAAATACATCGGGGGGAAGACAAACAATTATCAACCAACCGGTGAATGTTCCTAATTTTCAATTGCACTCAAGCACCATCACTCAGCTCGAAAGAAAGCCTTTCACCGGAAGGGTTAATGAAGATGCAAACAAGCACTTACAGAGGTTTCTGACCATGAGTACAACTTTAAAAATCGAAGGTCATACAGAAGAGGCCAAGAAGCTGAGAATGTTTCCATTCACCTTGGCAGAAGAAGCAGAAGAGTGGTTTTATTCCCTTCCAGCGGGCAGCATTACATCATGGGGAGAGATGGAAAAAGCTTTCTTAAATGAGTACTTTCCCGCCTCGGTATTTATAAGGAAGAGGTATGACATTCTGAATTTCAAGCAGAAGGAGGGTGAGCCCTTAGGAGATGCATACAAAAGATTCAAAAGAATTCTAGTAGCATGTCCCACTCACAATATGGACAAGACTGAACAGATGCAAGTATTTGTCAATGGGCTCAGAATGAAAACAAAACAATTAATTGATACAGCAGCTGGAGGCTCGACAAATTTCACAACAGCCTCAGGCATCATCAAAATCATTGAAGCAATAGCTGCAAATGAGCATTTGGAATTGTATGACAGGTGTGCTAGCAAACCGGAAGGAATCATTGATCTCAAGCTGGAGACTTCTAAAACT
This sequence comes from Vicia villosa, assembly GCF_029867415.1. NCBI lineage: Eukaryota > Viridiplantae > Streptophyta > Magnoliopsida > Fabales > Fabaceae > Vicia > Vicia villosa. Next base: position 114,648 of record NW_026705733.1, read on the forward strand.
CGGGTTAAAGATGCGATAGCCGCAGAAGTTGAAAAGAAATTGAAGGCTATGAATATAGGTAAACAACAGGTGGCTCAAGTTCAACAAGCTCAACCTGTCAGCTGTGAAATCTGTAATGGCCCACACCAAACGGTGTACTGTTTTGCTACTCCCAAGCAGATTGAAGAAATCAAATTCCTAAGGCAAAACAACCCGTATTCTAACACCTATAATCCAGGGTGGAAGAATCATCCAAATTTTGCTTGGAAAGATCAGCAACAACAAGGTACCCAGAAGGCAGAGTGGGAAGTGGCAATTGAAAGATTAGCTGGGCAGTGTTCTCAGTTCCAAGAAGAAACAAGAAACAACCACAGAAACACTGCGGCCTCAATTAAAAATCTGGAAGTTCAAGTGGGGTAGATAGCACAGCATCTCACTCTACAGGCACAAGGTACCCTTCCGAGCTCAACTGTGAAAAATCCGAAAGACCATGAGAAGATTAATGCGGTTACTACAAGAAGTAGGAGAGTAGCAGAATCTGAAAAGGAAAAAGAAAAAGAGGAAATAGATGACCCCATGGTAATAGAGGTGGATTTGGAAATAAGAGAGAATCCAAAAGAGCCAGAAGTTGTGGTACCGCCGGTTAAACCAATTGAAGAAAAAAATAAGAAAGACGCTGAACCTGTGATAAAACTGCCCTTCCCCTCCAGAGTGACAAAGAAGGGTTCAAGAGAGAAAGACTTTGAGAAGTTTACTAAATTGTTCAAAAAGTTAGAGGTAAATCTACCATTCTTTGAAGCACTTGAGCACATGCCTTTGTACAAGAAATTTATGAAGGAGGTGTTGGGGAAAAAGAGATCACTAGGAGAAGAACCAAAAATTGCAACGGAAAAGTGTGGTATAGTCTCAACAGCAAGGAAGATCCCAATAAAGAGGAAAGACCCTGGGGCAGTGGCGATACCATGCACTATCAAGAATATAGCATTTAAGAAGGTACTCCTCGATTCTGGGTCTAGTGTGAGTTTAATGCCTTTGTCCATTTTCAAAAAGCTTGAATTGGAAAAGATTAGTGAAAGTAAGACCCAGTTAAGGTTCGCCGATCACACCATTAAGAAATCATATGGGGTAGCTGAAGATGTACTAGTGGAAGTTGATAAATTTGTATTCCCTGTTGACTTCCACATCATGGACATTCCGGAAGACGAAGAAACTCCTATCCTTCTTGGGAGGCCATTTTTGTCGACAGGCCGCTGCAACCTCGACATTGAAAAAGGAACGCTGACGCTGAAATCTTTTGATGAAGAAGTAACGTTGAAGATGTTAGGAGTCAAAAGACAGAGGGCGGTTGTGAATGATCAAACTTCTGATGGTATGACAGAAAGTGAGGAAACGAACAAGAAGTCTAAACAGCTCCAAGAAAAAGTGTCAAGCATAGCCTCCCGGGTGGAACCATCTTATGTAGTTGTCAAAAATCTTAAGAAAGCTAAGGAAGTCAAGAAGAATGTGGGAAGTAAATTAAAGAGAAAAGCGGTGTATGCTTTCCGTCTTCATGAGTTAGTGGTTGCGAAAGTGACAAGCAACAAGGTTTGGAAAAGGAAATACCCTCCATAATAAAGGGTAATGGACCGTCGAGCCATGCGACGTTAAACGAAGCGCTTCGTGGGAGGCAACCCACGGTTTTAATAATTAATTTCTGTTTGTTTATTTTATTTTCAGGAAATAAAAGAGGACGTCTCTGGTGAAAGCTTGGAAGTGATCATTAGAGTGCGATACCCTCTGTGAGTCACCTCTCTCGAACTCGTTCTGAAACATTGAGGTCAATGTTTAGTTCAAGTTTGGGGGAGGCTCTTCTCTTTGCATTTTATTTTTATGTTAGTTTTATGTTATTGGTATGATGTGAAACCATAAAGTGAATTCTGCCCAAATTTTTACCGAAATTTTAAATTTTTTGTTGAAAAAGTTTTGATCATAAAGAGCGATCGGGAATAGTATATAAAGATGAAGCGAGGATTGTTTGAGGACAGGAAGTGCGGAATAATGTGACAAGAGGTTTGTTTAAGCACCCTTGGTTCCCTGAAAGAGATACGAGTCTAACGTGTAGATTTGCACCATAGTACTTGTCTCCTGAGAAGTACTTCTCGAGTAGTTTATTGATACAGTCTGGCATAATTCGGATTCACTTGCATGATGGCTGGTTGAGAAAAAAAAAGAGATATAAAGTTGGTACCAAATGATGAAAAGGCGGTAAAAGGCAATCGGCTCGCTAAGTTGGGTAACCCTCACCCGGTTATTCAGCCCAAAGGAGATTGATCCCCAAACGTCGTCCAAAAGGACAATATATAACTGCAAGGTTTGAAAATTTCATCGGTAATAAAAAAATAGCCAATGCTGCTAGTTTGGTGCCAGAAAAAAAATAATAAGAAGCCTTGATCCATCTCATGCAGGTGATGATTATTAAAAGAAATGCAGTGCCTTAATATGATTGTCCGAATGAAAGAGGAGGAAAATCGGAAAGAGACTTAAGTGCAAAGCATAGTTGGAGAGGTATCCGAAACGGGAGCTTGAGGATTAATGTGGTAACAAAACTCGTCGCGTTTTCTGAATGCCAAATCACTGTTTCTTGATCAAGACAGACAGATATCTCACGTATGAACACCGTGTGCTTTGAAGGCCATTAATTTTTGTAATTGTCGCTTGAGGTCAAGCAACGGTTTAAGTTTGGGGGAGTTTGATCAGTGGTTTTCACACATATTTTTATCGTTGTTTTTAAGTATGTTTAAGTTTTGTTATTGAGTGTTTTATTTCTTTATTCGTCATTTTATGCTTTGGTTGTATGTTTTAATGTTTCCAGGTTCATATGGAGAAACCGGAGTAAATCAGTGCGAAACTCGGAAGTTTTGAGGAAGTTCAGAAAACATGCTACAGGAGGCCTGACACGGGTGGCCGTGTTGCCCAACACGGGCCGTGTCAGGAAGAGAGCTGGGAGCAAAGTTTGAGAGAAAGGAAAAACAGTGGTGCAACACGGGTGCCCGTGTTGCTCAACACGGCCCGTGTTGCTAAGTCTGGGACCAATCAATAAAAATAAATATACCAGGGGACCAACACGGGTGCCCGTGTTGCTCAACACGGCCCGTGTTGGGTTTGACGCTGATTTCAGTGAATTTTATGATTTTGTTCAGTGGTTTGCCTGCAAGGGTGTTTTTGGTATTTCCAACCAACTTAAGTGAGTCTGCACTATTTAGGAGAGTTTTCAAGATGAATTAGGGATCTTTTTGCCACACGAAGAATTGAAGGATTGAGAGAAGAAGCCTATGCAATTGGAGAAGAACGGAGAACTCTCATGAGCGGAAGCCATTGAAGATCAAAGTTCATCATCTCTATTGTAATGTCTTTATTTGATATCTCTATAATTTCTTTGAATGATATGAGTAGCTAAACCCCCCAATGCTAGGGGGGTGTCCCTGATTAACATTTGTGATGATTTTGAATTCCGAATTTCAATAACATGCTTCTCTTTTACATTCAATTTAATGGTATAAGGTTTTTAATGCTTTCCTCGTCGGACCAACTGGATTGATTTATGACTGACAATTAGGATTGACCTCCATTGTTAGGGTTTTTATACCATTATATTATAGTAGATATCACCTAGGACTAGGGATACCCTATAGTAACCGGATTGTTCTTGATTATAATAATATTTGATTTGATCACTAATTTCGAAGGACTTTGGGATTAGGATTTCAATGTTCAAAAGTTTGCCCACTAAGGACTTAGGAGCAAATACCCTTAAGAACCGGTAATTGATAAGTTGAACTTTGTTAATGAAATAAGGGTTCAGAATTGTTACATGTTAATGCACACACCTACCCTGGCATGTTACTCATATTTGGCCAATTAAACCTTTTTAAGTTTATTTGCAATTTAATTTGTAATCACAAAAACCAAAATCCCAAGGCTTTTTGTTTAATTGAAGTGCGACTAACTCTATAATCTCACCCAGTCCTTGAGATCGATATTCGGGGAATTTTCCCTTTATTACTACAGAGGCAAAATAGTACACTTGCTATTTTACCGATCAATAATGCATGGAAAACAAGGAAAGAAAACCATACGGGCTAGGGATTATGATAGATAGATGGAAATCCCTATAGGCTAGGGAATGCGTAGGAGAGAGCACATGGTGACCGTTCAAAAGTCACCAGATCCCATGGCTGTCAGGAGGCCACGCGACGTGCATAAGCGAAGATGTCCTTTGTGGGAAGGTTCCCTATAAAGAACACAACCTATCTAAGGACAATGACAGACGAAGGGGAATCCCTGCAGGCTAGGGATTGAAACTCACACAAAGGAGATCCCTATAGGCTATGGATGAATGATGTATGGATGAAAATCCAAACCCTACAAGTTAGGGGACGCACGGGAGAGAGCACATGGTGACCGTCCAAGACAGTCACAGATCTCATGGCCATCTGGAGGCCATGTGACGTACATTAACGAAGATGTCTTTCGTGGGAAGAACAAGATCTTCAAAAAGGAATCCCTACAGGCTAGGGATTGCAACAAACAAAGGAAATACCTAAAGGCTAGGGAATGCGTGGAAAAGAACACATGGTGACCGTTTAAGACAGTCACCATATCCCATGGACCGTTCTCTTCAGATCTAATGGCCCTTAGAATAGATATCAGAGGGCGTAGATTCAAAGTCTAATAAACTGATGGCTTGGATTGCCTATTGACGTCAACAAGTCCGATGGACGGCTCTCTTCAAATCTAATGGCCTTCAGAATAAATATCTGAGGGTGTGGATTCAAAGTCTAACGAACGAATGACTAGGTTTGAATATTGATTGAGGATGCTCGGCATGTGAGCGCTCGGGGATCCATCCAGAGTCTCCTTGTCACGTGGCCATCATGAGACCACATGTTGCGTATTAAACCGAAATCTGAGAGGTCTTATAGACAATGTAAGAATAAAAGAGGATCCCTACGGGCTACGGATCCAGGTTAAACGAATTTTAACCTTAAGATTCTAAGGGATGATAATCATAGGAGGTAACCCTACGTTGACTTAGGTTTTCAAGGTAATGTCCCTCTCGGGAAGGCTTCCTATGATAAAAGTTTCCTTAGTACGTAGGTTCATACGTTCGTCCTACGGATTTTCTACCCTTCCCAAAGGTGGTTTAATTCTGAGGGTCTCATGGGGCCCTTTCGTATCCTCCGAAACTTTTGTTTCTTTGTACTTTTAGAAAGGCTCTTTTGTCCATGAGGTTTGAATTTTAGGGTAGGTTCCTAGAGAGATCAGTTGGATTCAAGGTCCTACCTTCAACAAAGGCTAACCTTGTCTAAGATATTTTCCGGAATACAACCCACTCTGAGTGGAATTGTCACTAAAACTCGTAGGCGATTCAAGTCTCCCTTGGCCTAGTGACAATTCCCACACTTAGGTTTACAATATCTTTTTTTTTACAAAGTCCCACCAATAAATTGCATGCATACATTGATAGAAGACTAAATAGATATGATAAATGAAATAAAAGCAAATATATAAAGCATAAATAGATTAGGAAAAATAAGAACTCACCAAGTAGACACGAAGAAAATCCACGGCAAAAGGTGCAGATGAAATAATTGATTTAATTGAGTCTTGATAAAGAATCTCGATCTTTATCATAATTAGTTCGCTCGAGGCGAAGAAATTTGACTTGGTCGACAATGAGTTAGTCTTTGTTGAAATCCGATCACTCTAGGCGCAGGGATTTCACTGTGGTTTGTTATTAGGTGACTCGCCTTGGTTGCCCAAATGCCTACCTACCTCATTAATGGAGGATCAGTGTCAATGTAGTTCGTGGGGTCGATTGAAAAAGATTTATCTTTTTTAGAATTAATTCACTCGAGGCGAAGAAATTCGACTTAATTTATTTAACCAATTCGCATAGATTTTAATTGTGTTTTGAGTAATTGATTGGTGCGAAATCGGGAGTCGACCAATTCGAAGATGTGGTGAATTTGAAACTCACCCATCGTATTATTTGCGAAAGACTGGAATTTTTTATTTTTTATTGTAAAAATTGATTTTTTTTTTTGTATTCTCATTATATTGCTTTATTTTTTATCGACTAAATATCCTAATTAAAACATGCCCTTTTTTTGTTATTTTTATTATCAAAACATTTTTTTAAAATAATTACACAAAACAATTCAAATAAGGGTGCAAATATTTATAAAAAAGTTGGGCCCAAAGCACTTGGCCGAAATCAAAATAGACGAACCCTAGGTGGGGGTACTAGTGGAGTGAAAGTCCAGAAAACGAATTGAGCTCATGAATCAATTAAGCCCAAAAGCAACTTAAAATGGGAAACCCTAAATCTCACTACCAAAGCAAAATCCCCGGTTTTTGGTTTTGTTAATAGAAAAGGGTGAAATTTTGACTTGTAAATACATACAGACCCAACAACGAATTGAGAATTTTTTTTTTGAATATCCATATTTTAAAAAAAAAATTCAAAAATAACAAGTTTTTCAAAAAAATTACCAAAATGTCATTTTTTTTATAAAAATACCACGTTGTCGCCAGGGGGGTGGCGACAACACTAAACCCAATACGTCGTCGCCAATGGGCCTGGCGCTTTCATTCAAAAAACAGGTGTTGTCGCCACCCCCCTGGCGACAACACCCCCCTTATTTTCTGTTTTCAATTTTTTTATATTATTTTTTTACCTGTTTTTTTTTATATTTTTTTTAGTTTGGAAAAATAATATCAATAAAATAAAAATTACCAAATACATTAGTCATTAATCATAATTAAAAAAGTACATTAAAATTAAAAACAACACAAAATACATTAACGATAATAATAAAATTCCTATTGAGCGCCACGTGGACCATGGTACGATCCGCAATCAGGTTGTCTAATAAGTCGTGTAGAAGGGTCACGAGTTGGTAGTGCTCCCCTATTCCTGCGACGCCCCCTCTATTTGGTTCATTTTGTGTTTGAGTCGACGGCCCCTCAATGCATTTCGGGTCTACAAAATCTGTGAGCCGTCCTTGACCTCTAAAATTCCCGCAATAGGAAAGGCAGGTGCCCGCGACGCCGTCAAAGCTTTGTCTAGGTGGGTTGAAATTTCTCCTAGTGGGTGCGGCCTCGAAGTTTGGTCTTTGGAAGTTGGTGGTGGATTCGGTTTGGTTAAAATATATTGGTTGTGGTGGTGTATTGAAGTTCAATGGTTGGTTGGGGTATTATGATGTTGGTTGGTCGAATGTGTTGTATGGCGGGTATTCTTCTTGTATGCCTATGTCGGGGGTTAGTGGTGGTGATCTGGAAGAGCTCCCCACATGGAGTTCTTGGAAGTGTGATCTGGAAGAGCTCCCCACATGGAGTTCTTGGAAGTGTAGGTGGTGGGGTTGAGTTTGTGGTTGAGTTTGGAATGGTTCTTGGTGGTGGTATTGTTGGGATTGTGTTGTTGTTGTTGGTAAATAGGTGTTTGTTGGTTTATTGGTTGTTGGTGGTAATTTTGTTGTTGTTGTTGTGGTGGGTAATTTTGTTGTTTGTAATTTGGTGGTGGTTGATGATGTTGGAAATATGGTGGTGGTTGTTCTTGCTGAAAATTTTGTTGTTGTTGTTGTTGTTGTTGGAAAATATGTGGTTGTTGTTGTTGTCCTCCAAAATATGGTTGTTGTGCTCGCGGGTCAGCCAAATAGAAAGGGGCAGACACAATCATTTCGGGATTTGTGATCGATCTGTACCAGTTGACATATTCAGCCGTTGGTTTCATTTCTTCCGACGCCACAGGAAATTGTAGAACAGTGATGGAACGACGAGCCCATATTTTACGCTGCTCTTTAGCAAACGTCTTCCAATTTTCTACGTACCACTGTTTGCTAACCTTCTCCAGATGCCAACGTCCCAAAGAGTCAGGCTCAGGGGGGTCAGGGATACCTTGATGCATGCCGAATTGGAGCTTCACACGGTAACTTTGGTGCATCTCCACAGTGGTGAACCGTATGATGGGTGATTTTTCCATCCAAACAGCCGCCTCTTTAGGGTCGGGTACGTGGTCCAAACCCAAGTAAGGTCTCCAAATAAACTGCAACGAAAAAAATATTAATTTCAAATTATAGAAGATAGTTAATTTTACAAATATATTTAGAAGATGGAAATTTTTAGTGGTATTACATCTTGGGGTCTTAATCGATCCAATAGTCGGCGGTAAAAAATGATTTTGTTTACAGGCGTATTGGTGTAGTCCAACCCGGTTGCATTAAAACTAAACACATTCAAAAATAAAAATCAATATAGTTACAATTAATAATAGAAAAAAATGCACTAAGTAAAATAAGATCATTAAGTTACCTTGATGCGTAAGGGAAGACGTAAATGTGCGGATTTTCAGGGGCTAATACCGGCATTCTCCACCATCCCCATGTTTGTAGCAAGAATGCACATCCATTAAATGTACAACTATCCCTTTTTGCACATTTGCACAAGGAGCTATAGAGGTATGCCAACACCGCCGAACCCTAACTAAACGTCTTAATTGCATCAGTGTCCTCAAGTAGACACAAGTACATAAAATTAACACTATTCCCCGTGCCTTCGGGAAATAGAAACCTACCAAATAACAACATAATATACATTTTAGTTTTTGTAGTTTACTTTCTTCGCTAGAAAATTGATTCAACTGAAGGCCGTCATAAGCTTGTTGAAGGCCAGCAAGCTTTATACCTTGGCCCCTACCTCTTTGTCGCCCCTCACCCTCTATTAAATCTACACCCAACAATTCTACGCATAGAGCGTTTGGTTGTTGGACATTTCCAAACACAGCTTTTCCATTTGTGTTGAGACCTAATAACATGTACACGTCCTCTAGAGTGACGGTACATTCACCCATTGGAAGGTGAAAAGTATGAGTCTCAGGCCTCCAGCGCTCACACAATGCTAATATAAACTTAGTATCTATTGAGGTACGTATTAAGTTCATTACCTTCCCAAACCCCGCACGGTCAACATAAGGCACAATCCAAGGGTCAGGAGCATTCATCGGTCCCGCACGGGTCCTAAATCTCGTGAAATCCTATAAAAAAAAACGATGAACCATAAGTATTTGAATGTTTGAAATTAGTAAATTTAATTAAAAAAATTAAGTGTTTAGACCATAAATAAATTAAATTTACTCAAACTTACATAATCAACGATGTTTGCAATGGTTCCTCGATGCTCTTGACCCATTGTTAGGAGAGACATGTTTGTTGATGATGAAAACTAGTTGTTCTGATGAAAGTTGCTCTGATGAAAGTTGTTTGGTGGTGAAGAAAATGAACAAGTTTGGGAACCTATTTATAGCCAAACGAAACACAATTAAAACACATAAATAAATGTGACAAGACAAGTGCATGCAACGGTTGAACACTTAACTCGAAGCAAGTCGCCACCCCCATTGGCGACTACTCTTAAAAATCAATGTTGTCGCCACTCCCATTGGCGACAACTCTTAAAAATCAATGTTTTCGCCACCCCCATTGGCGACAACTCTTAAAAATCAATGTTGTCGCCACCCCCATTGGCGACTGCCATAAATGCATAGGTGTGTAAGAGATTCCCTAGCCTGCATGCATGCTTGTGTAAGAGGTGGGGACGAGATTCCATTGTGGCATGCATTAGTCTTATCATGTTTGATTCTTGCATGTTTTATTGCATGTATTCTTGCATGCATGCTTGTGTAAGAGATGGGGACGAGATTCCATTGTGGCATGCATTAGTCTTGTCATGTTTGATTCTTGCATGTATTCTTACATGTATTCTTGCATGCATACTTGTGTAAGAGGTGGGGACGAGATTCCATTGAGCCATAGTCTTGTCATGTTTGATTCTTGCATTATTGCATGTATTATATGAACCACTTCACAGATTTTTTACAACACATTTCTCCCAAACATTTCTTCGTTCACACATAAACTTCACAAACATTTCTCCCAGATATTTCTCACAAATACCTATCAATATTATGGCATCCACCTCGCAATACAAAGTTCGTGTTCATATGAACGGTGAGACTTACCACTGCGACACAAACGGTTTTCTATTTAGAAACACTAACTCAACACGTTTTGCTCTAAATAGAAAAGCGGATTTCTCTTATCTAAAAAGGAAAATCGAATCCAAAATTAGAGAACCAGTCTCTCAAATATTTTACCAACAACCCTTAGTTGAACCTAACAACTCGATCAAGTTTTATCAATCACAGATAACAACTGACATAGAGGTTCAAAACATGTTCCTTACCCATGAGTATTTTGATTATGATTATCTGGAACTGTACATAGTGGTTGAACAAACTGTTCCTTCGCAAAATATCCAGTCACAAGTTATTGATCCTGTTGTTGATGACGAACAAGTTCCAGTACCGGATCAGTAGCGGATACACATGCATATTCACCTCCAGCACATTTCACAACACTTAATTTGGGAGAGGACGAGCCATCGTCTGATATGTTCTACAATCCATATATGAGGTCAGACGAGGAGTTAAAAGAGGGTGACACGTTTCGTTCGAAGGATGATTGTATGTTAGCTATAAAAAACTGGCACTTAGCAAATTGTGTTGATTTTAAAGCTGGTCGCTCAAATCCAGAGAGAGTCACTATTTTGTACAGAAACCCGGAGTGTGGATACATGCTGAAGGCATCATTCAGAAAGAAATTTAATGCGTGGGTGATACGTTCGATTTCTCAAGGCCACACTTGCGTCAACACAAATATGGCGCAGGATCATCGGAAACTAAGTCGTGACATGATATGTCATACCATCATTCCTCTCGTCGAAACTGACCCATCACTGAAGGTGAAGACGATTATTTCCCATTGCGTTTATGTGTTCAAGTACAGACCTTCGTACAGAAAGGCTTGGTTAGCGAAGCAGAAAGCAATTGAAAAAGTCTACGGCAACTGGGAGGAATCATACCAACAACTTCCTCGCTACCTGGCTGCACTGCAATTGTATTCACCTGGGACTGTTACTATATTGGAGACACTGCCGGCACAATCCCAAGACGGAACCCCTCTCGAAGGTAATGAAATCTTCCATAGACTGTTCTGGGCGTTTCGACCATGCATCATCGGTTTTGGTTTTTGCAAGCCGATTATTCAAATTGATGGAACCTGGTTGTATGGGAAATACAAGGGAACATTGCTGATGGCGGTCGCGCAGGATGGAAACAGCAACATTTTTCCAATAGCCTTTGCTCTTGTAGAAGGAGAAACAGCTTTTGCTTGGAGTTTCTTTCTGAAGAATCTCCGAGCTAGAGTTGCTCCACAATCTAATCTTTGTTTGATTTCGGACAGGCACGCTTCTTTTGACAGCGCATACAACAATCCGGAAAATGGTTGGCACAACCCCCCGTCTAAGAATGTCTACTGTATTAGGCATATAGCACAAAATTTTATGAGAGAGATCAAAGATAAATTTTTGAAGAACCACCTGGTGAACGCGGGGTATGCCTTAAACCAACCTGGATTTCAATACTACCGCCGAGAAATAGCGTTGACAAATCCAGATGCAGGGAGGTGGATTGACAGCATTGACAGAGCGAGATGGACTAGGTCATACGATGATGGGGCTAGGTGGGGCCACATGACTACAAATCTTGTGGAATCAATGAATGGGGTTTTCAAAGGCATACGAAACCTACCTGTAACTGCTTTGGTTAGTGCTACGTATTTTTGGATGGCAACTTTGTTCGCCACAAGAGGTAAGCGGTGGAATTCAGTGTTACAAACACAACAGGTATACAGCGATGTCTGCATGAAATATATACAACAAGAATCTGCCAAGGGTAACACTCATCGAGTAACCGAGTTCGACCGTCATGGCCACACCTTCAGTGTAAAAGAAACAATTGACCACAACCAGGGGCTTCCACGACAAGAGTATCGCGTCTCAATCCCATGTCGTTGGTGCGACTGTGGCCAATTTCAAGCATATCGCATGCCTTGCTCCCATGTCATTGTAGCATGTTCACATACTCACTTTGATGCATTATCGTTGGTATCAGAAATTTACAAGGTATCAACGTTGCTCAACGTATATGACAATTACTTTCCTGTGGTAGCAATGGAGGCATATTGGCCTGTGTACGAGGGGGAAACAGTTTGGCATAACGATTTAATTCGTCGGAATAAAAGCGGTCGACCAAACAGCAGGCGTATTAGAACCGAGATGGACGCCACGGAAAAAATGCAGAGGAAGTGTAGTATATGTCGTGAGGTAGGACATAATAGGACCAAATGTCCCAATCGTGGATCTAACTTCACAACATAGTTTTTAGTTGCAATGATATTTGTGATTTACTTTTTCAATGAAATGGACTTTTTTTCATTAATTAGATGGATTACAACAACACAACAAACAACAAACATTAGGCCTAGAAATAAATTTTTACCTAATAACACAACAACACAACAAACAATTAAAATCTATGAAATTATAGCGGTTAAAACAATGTCGTCTGTTCCGTCCATTATTTGTTCAGTATCATGGTCGGTTTTCACATCAACCCACCAACGGATCGTCTCTCCGATCCTAAGCGACACCCTTGTTCTAAGCCTCTGAATCCTTTTTATTTCTTCCCCGGGACTGTACTCCCCTTCTAACTGTGCCATAAGAGTCCGCTTTAGGTTTCTGAAGTCGCGGATGTTCCAAAACGTCGCCCCCATAGGAGGTTTGACCGGGGAAAAAATTACATGACCATAACATCTCTTGTATTCCGACGCCGGCACGGGACGGCTGGATGATGTTCGTTCCCATGACTGCGGCCTTATGCGAGACATGATCAATAATGTGAAGTGAATATGGGAAAATTGAAGGAGAAAATAATGAAGATTGATTTCATGATGAGCTGCTATATATAGGCCAAAATATTAAGTGTCGTCGCCACCCAAGGAGGCGACCGGGACAGCTGGATGCAACTAAAAAATAATAGAAAAAAATAGTTAAACAAAATAATATAAAAAAATAATGGAAAATAAATAGTAAATAAAAAAATAATGGAAAAAAATAATGGAAAAAATTAATGGAAAAAAATGATGGAAAAAAAAAACAAGTAAAAAAATAATATAAAAAAAAATAGAAAAAAAAATAAGGGGGGGTGTTGTCGCCGAGGGGGTGGCGGCAACACCTGTTTTTTGAATGAAGGCGTCAGGCCCATTGGCGACGACGTTTTGGGTTTAGTGTTGTCGCCACCCCTGGCAACAACGTGGTATTTTAAAAAAAAAAAATGACATTTTGGTAATTTTTTTGAAAAACTTGTTATTTTTGAAATTTTTTAAAAAAATATGGATATTCAAAAAAAAATTCATGAATTGACACATAAAAAGAAAAAATTGATTTAATTAAAAGCTAAATAATAAATCAAATATAAGTAAAAGAAATGCATAGAATGTACCTTTTCCTCTCATCTCATGCTGTCTCAACTTCCCTTTCCATGGTAGTTTCAGCTTTTCCTTCAATCCACTCCACAAACCAAACGATGACAAAATTAAAGCACCAAATCATAAGAGCGACGATAAGATGAGTACATATTGAAACAAGGGGAAGCACGAAGGGATGCTGACGGCGGACGACTGGAGAAGAGAAACTCTAATCCGGCGGTGCAGGGGAATGGCGGCGTCTCCCGGAGGAGGCTGGTCATCGGCATCGGTCTGGGTTCGCGATGGCCGGTCTTGGCGGTGCTATGCTGACCGATGATAAGTTTAACTTAAAATTTAATAAATATTTTAGCGTTTTAACTGAAATTAATGAATATTAAACTAATAAATAATGAATATTAAACTTAAATATTTTAACTTAATATTAAACTGAATTAATAAATAATTAAAATTAAAATTTAATTTGTTACTAAATAATATTTGTGTAATCTTAATTTATTAACAAATTAAAATACTTAATAAATAAATTAAAACATTTTGGAATATATATAAAAACTGCAAATAATAAAAACTGAAAAATAATTTGTTACTAAATTAAAACGTTTTGGAATATATATAAAAACTGAAAATACAAAATACAATTGAAAGTGTTAAAAATATTTAATAAAATAATTGAAATTGTTAAATATCAAATTATTAAATAAAATGAAAGTACTAAATATGAAAAATATATTTCTTGATTGCATTAATAATATTTATGTATATATTTAATAAAATATTTAATAAAAATGTATTTATGTATATTTAAATAAAATAAAATAAATTTAAATTAAGTATATTTATGTATATATTTAATAAAAATGTAATTTATTTATGTGTTATAACATTAAATATATAATAGTGTTAATTTAAAATAGTTTACCTATTTATTTCATTCTTAATTTATGCAAAATAATTATGTAACAGCAAAATATTGTATCACATATATTTAATTCAAATGTTTGGACAACAAATACATTTAGCTCAATTGGTGGGGGACTAACGCCTACAAACATATTGTCCAGGGTTGAACACCCATTGGTGCTATGTTTTAAAATAGTAATAACTGGTATTTAGTACATACAAAAGTCAGGAATAATAACATAAGATGTATACATTTCGAAATCATCTCTAAGATGGATACAATGAATATGTATACACAATGATAAAGATACACAGTGGAAGAAAGGATTAGGTACGGTCTTCACGGCATCCGATCAAAAGCTCTTGATCCAAGCATCTAACAAAACTCGATCTTGCATAGTACCTGAAAAAGAATAAGATGAATGGGGTGAGATTACTAAATCTCAGTGAGTTCCCCTATCTTATGGGTCCTCTCGGCTCTACATGGTACATGCATAATCTATAGATCCATCTCAGATCCTAAGGTTTCCTCACTATCCAATACAGGAAATCCTATCAACTCGTAGCACCACGATTGAGTGTCCACTGACAACCCAATTGGATTCTCTGAGAATATATCACATGTTCGGATATTAGGTACATGTTTCCTCCAGAATAGGTCTTCCGGATTTACCTGTCAACCTTCTATCGGGAGCTACCCTCAAGGTTTGGTCTTCCGGGTTTACCTACCTATCTGCTCTCGAAACAAGACCCCAAAACATAACTTTTCAATCTACATGGTAAGTAACTCATATGGCTATAGAGAACCATGGAATCGACATTGAATCGCATCGCACGATTCAACTCCTCCAATATCCCAGGGCTAGAATCTCACATAGAAATTCACTCTTAAGGAGATGACAAAAGGAGAAGGTGTGGCCCACATCTCCAAGAGTTCATCCCCGAAGAATAGCTCCTGAACTACGAAGCACGGCCCATTCCTGAGATCACACACTCGAGGAATGCCTGCAATATATGTGGCACAGAGCATCCTTGGAATTACTTCACAAGAAATAGCCAACATATATGTAACATGCCTATTCGCAGTTACTATCCTTATGTCTGTTCTCTAACCCCTCGTCTCATACTTACTACACCATTAGATTGTAGGATTTCGAAAGTAGTCGCTTGATAGGAAAAAGGAATATCAGGTTAACATCCGTTCATATCTCTTGGTTTAGGTATCCTAAGATTCACCTTACCATATCCATATTTTGTTAATCGACGTACACAAGTTACACAAAGTTGTAAGACCTCCTCGCCTCTTGGATCACATGCTTAGCTTCACAAGCTATAGGACCTCAACATCTTGGTATACATGGACAACTTTGATTTCCATTACCACTCATTCCATGATCTCTACAACCCAGTTAAAGGAACACTTGGGCAACAAGGCCCTTAGAATGATTAACGAATCAATTATTCGAGCATTACCTTTTAGTAACCAAAGTACAAGAATATTCACATGGATTTGATTAGTATTTAAGAGTATTATAATGTTGTGTAAGCATAAGCATCTTGTAGCCCTTTCCATTAGCTTTTAATGCCTCCGACGGCGCCCAATTCTGAGTTACGAAACTCCAGTTATGGTCGAAACAGTAAAGGGATGATTTTCTGTCAGGTGCAATCGATTTGCACTGGTGTGAAATCGATTGCTCACTGAACCAGAAGCGCAGAATATCAATTTTTCACAGTGCAATTGATTTGCACTTGTGTGCAATCGATTGCTCACTGAACCAGAGCCAAAAATGACATTTTTACTGCATAAGATCAGTTCTAACACATCCTAATCCATCCCAATCCGAACCCTAACATGTAAAAGCAATTCAATACATGTATTATCACTTCAAGAACACATATTCTACCATTTAATCAAACATGCAACATAGTAATCATAATTTAACCCATGATTAAACAATTTTCCCCAATTCATACCCAAGTTCCTAACTAATGGAACTCACCTCAAGCTTGAAGATTCTGATTTGGAGAGATGGAGATGCTGATGATTAAGCCATCTTGTTCCTAGAAGCCCAAAACCTTAACACCTTCAACTATCTTGCACATGCATGATGATGAGCTTGAACTCACTTGCCTCCTCTTTCTCTTCCATTCACGTTTTCTTCCTCTTCCTCTCCAACAAAATTCTTCTTTGTAATGAGAACAAAAGTGTTTCCTACCAAACAAGCATTTTTTTATGATATAATTTCTTCAATATCCAAAATGCTCTTTAACCAAGTAGTATTTACTAGGTTGTCATTTAGTCCAATACTAACTAACTCTTTAAGGTCCTCACTAACCTTTTCTTAGTTCCAAATTAATCCATTAATTTCTTTCAACAACTCTTAATTTCCATATGGTCTCACTAGTCTTTATTCTCATGCCTAGAGAAATAGGGATGTTACAAAATTAATTTAAAAAAGATAAAAAAAAAAAATCCAAATTTGGCCAACATGAAAAAGAAAATAAAAAATGTGTGAAAATTAAAAAAAAAAATAATTTAAAAAAATCAAATCAAATAAATAAATCCAGTTGGCAGCCACGTCAGCAATAAAAAAAATCCAACTTCAAACTTCTTTTTCGCTTTTGTGCGACTTTTCGAAACCTTCTTCAAAACAGGCGTGCCTTGGCCATTTCAACACGAAAACGAACATAAAGACTTACTTAGCCTAAACGACGAGGAAACAAGTCAAAGTTCAAATGTTTGAAATGTTTAACGCATCATTCTTCTAAAATCAACCAACAAACCCGTGGTTTTTTTATCCCGAACTACAGAGCTTTGACTTTCCCATTGCACGAGGGAATACGTAGGCACAAGACACCATGTCTTGGCGAGCCAAATAAAATAAAAACCCTTCTTTTCTCTCTTTCCCTAAGTAGAAGATTGCAAACATTTTACGATAACACTCTAGCACAACATTAACTAAATGGGTCCCGTTGAGTACAATGGACATGAGGGGTGCTAATACTTTCCCCTCGCGTAACCGACTCCCGAACCCGATATGATTGTGATGACCATTTTATCCTCATTTAGGATTTATCATTGTGGCGACTCTGTTAATTTTTTCGGCCGCGACAATACACTATTGAATACAAGTTTTATAAGATATAAATTCAAATATTTTATTATGAGAAAAAAGTAGACACTTTTATTTATTTTTATTTTTATTATGAGGAAAAATAGAAAAAAATAAAATTACAATTTAGCAAGAATTAATTTAAGATTATCTACTTTATCGTAAAATTGATTCACCAAATTATATTTTAAATTTATTTTGATATTTTTTAGGCTAGAATTCTAGATTTTATAGGTTTGAAAGATTGTTTCAATAATGATTTTTATTTAAAATTTTTTAATAGTGATAAATGAATATTATATTATTATTATTATTATTATTATTATGTATAATAGTGGTAATTGGATATTAAATTATTATTATTATTATTATTTATTTTTAATGTAGGGGAAAATTATTAAAAATATAATTATAATTTATGTTTAGAGTTTTTACCTTGGATTTATATCAAGTAGATGAGAAAAACTTGCATGAATACGAACCTAAACCATTAAGGTGTGTCTGTTTCAAGGTTTAAAAATATATTCATGGTTTAAAAATACATGAGTTTTCTATTTTTATTCCAAAGTTTAAAGGGTGGAAATATAAGTTTCCCTTGAGAATAAGTCCAAACATCTCTAACTTCCCACTATCACTCATATTTACTATTTTTTTTTTTATTTTTTTATAATTTAAAAGTAAACAAAACTTATAATTATTTCTAGGAATCTAAATTTCTACCAAACACATTTGGTTAGAACAATATTTCCAAGAATAATAATCTTAGAAATATCATTCTAAATAATAATAATTTCTAGGAATTTTAATTTTTTTACCAAACACTTGCATAGGAATATTATTCATAGGAATAATAAACCAAGGAATAGGGTTCTAAGGAATAAAATTTTATAACTTGAAACAAACACACCCTAAGCAATATAATCTATAATATAAGAAAATTAATGGTTGTGGAAAAGTCCAAAACACCCTTATTTGATTTTTTGCCACCACGTTAAAATTTGATATTGATCCAAATATTTTTGTAAATGACACCTAAACAAAAATAATATTTGTATATGGTAAAAATCTATTATTTACGAAAAATGATGTTTATGATCCAAATATTTTTATTCCAAGATGGTATACGGAAAAATAATCTACTATTGATCTAAATATTTTTATATACGAAATTTACTATTGATCCATATATTTTTGTAAATGATACCTAAACAAAAATGAAGTCAATATACGAGAAAAAATCTATTATTAACCTAAATATTTTTGTATAGGAGAAATGATATTTATGATCAAATATTTTTTGTTCAAAAATAGTATACGGGAAAAAATATATTATTAATCTAAATATTTTAATATACGAAAATTTAATATTGATCTAAATATTTTTGTAAATTATACCTAAATAGAAATAATATTTGTATTATTATTTACGAAAAATGTTATTTATGATCCAAATATTTTTTATCCAAAAATGGTATACGGGAAAAAATCTACTATTGATCTAAATATTTTATATACGAAATTTACTATTGATCCAAATATTTTTGTAAATGATACCTAAACAAAAATGAAGTCCGTATACGCAAAAAAATCTATTATTAACCTAAATATTTTTGTATAGGAGAAATGATATTTATGATCAAATATTTTTTGTTCAAAAATGGTATATGGGAAAAAATATATTATTAATCTAAATATTTTAGTATACGAAAATTCAATATTGATCCAAATATTTTTGTAAATGATACCTAAACAAAAATAATATTTGTATACGATAAAAAATCTATTATTTACGAAAAATGGTATTTATGATCTAGATAATTTTTATTTAAAATTGGTATACGAGAAAAAATTTGTTATTGATGTAAATATTTTTATATACGAAATTTACTATTGATCCAAATATTTTTGTAAATGATATCTAAACAAAAATGAAGTTTGTATACGGGAAAAATATCTATTATTGATTTAAATATTTTTATATACGAGAAATGATATTTATGATTAAATATTTTTAATCCAAAAATGGTATACGGAAAAAAATCTATTATTGATCTAAATATTTTTATATATGAAATAATTAATTATTTATCTATTTTTTCCTTTTTAACTTTTTTACTTAAAATAAATGATGTATCCAAATTCGCGTAACCGAACAGGACCCGTGCGTATGCACGGGTTTGTTACTAGTTTTAAGCCATGAAACAAACACACTCTTAAAGTTAGAAATAGCCAATAAAAAAGAGAGGGAATTTTAAATTTATTTTTTAAAATTGGATTCATGGGTGGTTGTGATACAGTAAGAAAGAGAAAAAAATTATTTATTTATAAAAAAATTGTTTGTAAAGTCACATGTTATGTTTGTTTTGATGCAAATATTTTTTCAAAGGGGATTTATCTTGTATTTTATACAAGTGGTTTTATAGAATTAAATCCTGAGCGGAACAAGGCTGTTCCTAAAACTTAGTAACAAATAGAACAAGTCAAATAACAAATAAAATAAACGTGTGATCTCCTGATAGAACAAAACCTCTCTGTGTTGTCTCTCACACACTTGCCATTGTTATATATATAATTTGAATGCATATATTTATATAACCATATAGTTATATTCGTTCTTTATATAAATTCATTTAGGAGAGTGGTAGAATTTTGGTGTCCTCGTGATAGAAACGCTAAACCACATGTGATTTATCTACTTAATATAAATTTAAGGTTGTTTTGATGACAACCCTAGACAAAAACTCTAGCATCATTCTTATGTGTTAATTAATTAAATTGCTAAATAACAAAAATCGTTTCAAAGAGTTTTCAATTTATTATATTGTGTTTTATTTTTATTTTTATTTTATTCTTATTTCCTTTTATTCCTAATGTTATTATTGTTTATTAATTTTTAGTTATGTTTATTTTGTAGGTATACATTTTAAAGCATCACATTATTTTTGGTAAAGAAATATAAGAAAAATGGATTGTAATATTCTTTTGTTTCGTTATTTTTTTTTTTGAATCAAAGAGATATATTATTAATTCAAAAAACAGTCAAGTACATTGGTGATCAAAGATCCAACCTACCAAATAGACAAACTAAACTAAAGCATCAAAGTAGCTATGTGCTTCCTTAATTTGGTCGAATACCAACCTCTATACATCACTTTATCTATAATTCTTTCTCCAATATCTATGCTTGTATTTCTATGAGTATACTTTTAAAAAATTACTTCATTTCTGTATTGCCATATGCCATATACAATTTTAGCCACTGCAGCCTTTAGTAACTTGTATCTCCATCCTTTTTTAGCAATATCTGCATAATCCACCCAATCTCAATAGACCAAGGTTGAGGCTCATGTGTTATGCCAATCCACTGCAGCACATGCTTCCACACTGCTTTAGAAAACCTGCAATCAAACAATATATGGTCCATAGTTTCATCTACCTCGTTGCACAAACTACATTCGCGTTCAGTTATCAAGCCAAAGCGTCTCAGCCTGTCTTTTGTACCCAGTCTGCCATGGCAGGCCATCCATGTAATGATAGAAGCCATAGGTCTAGCACAATTACCTTTTAGCAAGTATCTCCAAGGCACCTTATCCGAGTCTACCATCTTATCATACAGGTGCTTCATCCTAAATGTCCTCTTTTGAATCATGTGATCCCAAACTGGATGCAAGTTGGGAATGTGCTCTCTTAAGCTGAAAAATTTCTTTATCACCCACGAGTTACTGTCACTAATTACAGCCTCCATCAAGGGGTTCTTCTTTAGGTAATGGATATGCACCCATTTCACCCAAAGAATGTCAACTTTCAAGCATAGGTTCCATAGACACTTCAATAAAGCAATATCATTCCAGACAATCAAATTGAAAATATTCATACTTCCTTGGCTCTTAGGCTTACAAAAAGATTCCCAGGCCATGGGGCTCTTTTGCTAACTGTCACTTTTCCAGTCCAGACAAAACTCCTACAGATGCTATCTATTTTCTTTATGACACATTTTGGAATAGGGAGACATTGCATCCAAAATTAAATAATAGCAGTGACTGTATTTTGAACCAGTTGGATCCTTCCTGCCATGCTAAGAAGTTTAGAGGACCAATGTTTCACTTTAGCCAGGATCTTGTCTATAAGAGGAAGATTATGTTTGATGTTAAGCTTTCTAGTTGTGAGAGAAACTCCAAGATACCTAAAAGGAAGCAGGCCTCCTTCATAAATAGTAAGCTCTTTGATCTTATTTCTGGTTTCCAAATCCACTCCACCAAAGAACACTTTGCATTTCCTAGGGTTAACAAGCAGCCCTGTAGTATCAGAAAATGTATGTAGCACCTTCATCATCAAGTCAACGGAAGTTACATCTCCCCTGCAAAACATGAGTACATCATCAGCAAATGTGAGGTGTGTGATGCCCAATTTCTCACATTTAGCATGGTGATTAAAATCTGGATCCTTCTGCATTTTAACAAAAAGTCTGTTAAGATATTCCATCATCAGAACAAACAATAATGGAGAAATTGGGTCTCCTTGCCTAACCCATCTTTTAGCCTGCATCTCAGTTGTGAATTCACCATTAACCTTGAATCTATAAGTAACAGTCCTGACCACCAGCATTATCCAATGAATAAATTTACAAGGTAATCCAATCTCTCTAAGAATAATCTCCATAGCATGCCAGTCTACCATGTCATAAGCCTTCTGAAGATCAAGTTCGATCATAGCCCTTGGGGTCCCACCTTTCCTATTGTAACCCTTTATCAGTTCATAAGCAAGCAGAATATGATGATGGATTACCTGACCAGGAACAAAAGCTTCCTGAGACAAATGTATGACACTGTGCAGAGTCTTGCCCAACCTATTTGTGAGAATTTTGGAGATTATTTTGTAAAAGGTTGTGCATCCAACAATTGGCCTATAGTCCTTCACACTCTTATATTCTTTTGTTTTTGGCACCAATGTGACTACAGTCTGATTAAAAGGTAGAAACATCTTGTCTTGTTCAAAGAAATCCTGCACTACCTTTATCACATCCTCCTTTATGATATGCCAGCAAGACTTAAAGAATTGGGATCCAGACCCATCCACTCCAGGAGACTTTAACTCACCAATACCTTGCAGGGATTTTTCAATCTCATCAACTGTGACTTTACTGACCAGCATCTCTCTCTGTCCCTGGTTAAGTTGACTTCCTGCTCTTAAGGCTTCAATGTCAACTTGACGGAGTCTAGTACTCTCTTGTCCCATAAGCTTTTTATAAAAATCTATCACCTCTTGTGCAATGTCAGCCTGAGTAGTAAGGAGAGTTACATCCTCTTTCTGAATAATACTCATTCTTTAGGAGCTATGTTTAGACTTTAGGAAGGCATGGAAATAGGCATTATTTCCATCTCCTAATCTGATCCAGTCAATATTTGTTCTTTGTTGCATCATTTTTTCCTCCATCTCATTCCAATAGATCACAGCCTCAGTCCTGTCCTTAACCATGCCAATAATGTTTGGATCCATCTTATTACATCTAAGCTATTCATAAGCCTGATCCAACATCTCCCTAGCCTTAGTCTTCTTATTCTAGATATCATTTGACTGCTTCTACAACTTCAACAAATCAGGTTTCAGCCTCTTCTGTTTAAACCATACTTTCTGCATAGGAGTTCCTCTAGTAGGTTGAGCCCAGTTCCTTTCCACACATTCCAGGTATCCCACAACATTCACCAAGCAATTGTTGAATCTAAACTGCCTCCAACCACAAGTTTCACCAGGAGTAGCCAGGTATAAAACTGCATGATCAGAAACATGAGGAGGAAGTATGGTAAGCACAGCTTGACTGTTATCATGAAGCAACTCAACATTAGCTAACAGTCTATCTATACGGGAGTAGATAGGGTTGCTAGCCTGCTTATTGGTCCAAGTAAAAAATTCACCTGTACTGTCCATTTCCCCTGCCCAGTTGTGTCCATCATAGCTTGGAAATCCTCATATTCCGCTTCAGTAACAAGATTCCCTCCTATCCTATCCTGACTAGAAGCCACATTGTTAAAGTCACCAACAACACACCAAGGCCCTTGTTGATTCTTATGTATGTCTTCCAAGTCCTTCCAAAGACTCTTCCTCAGTGTCAAATCATTATGAGCATATATGGCAGTCATCCAGAATTTAAATCTACCATCTACTACATAAACTCCACAATGAATAAGCTTACTAGAGCTTGTAACATGTCTAATATTCACTTTATTTGGATTCCACTTAATCCACACTCTCCCATTGCTATGGTGGCAATAGTTTCAATATAATCCCCTTTAAGGTCAAGCTTATTTCTAACAGCAGAAGCTTTATTTTCCTTAACCCTAGTTTCAATCATAACTATAACATCAGGCTGGAGCTTAAGGAGATGAGAGCTAATTTCCCTTAGCTTACCAACTTTGTTTAGCCCCCTAACATTCCAAGCATCTAAGATGGTCCCCTGTCAAAAGGGTTCTGTGAGCTATTCAAAGCCCCCAAAGCCCCAAATCCATTAAGACATTGTAACACAGCAGATGATTCAGTAAGCAAAGTACCTTTACCTCTATCACGCGTTACTTTACTAACAGGTGTCCAAATAACTTCCTCTTCCATTGGCATATTTGAATCCTCTACAATTGCATTCAATCCACTTGCCTCTGGCTTTTCAATCTCATCCTTCAATCCACTTTTGTTTCATTATTTTTATTATTTTTACTTTTTTATTTTTTATCTAATACTTTAATATTTTTGTTTCAATTGTTAATAGATAATGAGCTATGACATAATAATCTCTACTAAAAGATTGATATTCTATTTGTCTTTATTTGGCCTAGATTTTTAGTTATGATATCAGATGCTTCATAAAGAACTCTAAATTAATTTCTTAACCTTAAAATTTAAGATTTTGTTTCTCATTTTAATATATATATATATATATATATATATATATATATATAGGAGAGATATTCTTACTCCAAGAGTAAGTTATCAAGACTTACTCCACATCTTGACCATTGATTCTGCTCAATCTATTGGTTAAAAATAATGAGTAATTAAATATGAAGAGAGAAAACTAATACTCATTAATTTTAACCATTAGATTGAGAAGAATTAATGGTAAAGATGTGGAGTAAGTCTTGATAAGTTACTCTTGGAGTAAGAATATATATATATATATATATATATATATATATATATATATATATATATATATATATATAGAGAGAGAGAGAGAGAGAGAGAGAGAGAGAGAGAGAGAGAGAGAGAGAGAGAGAGAGAGAGAGAGAGAGAGAGAGAGGATGGTTATATTTACTTCAAGAGTAAGTTATAATAACTTACTCCACATCTTGACCATTAATACTTTTCAATCTAATGGTTAAAATTAATAAGTCATAAAATATGGAAAGAGAAAACTATTCCTTATTAATTTTAACCATTAGATTGAAAAGAATTAATGGTCAAGATGTGGAGTAAGTTTTTATAACTTACTCTTGGAGTCAATATAACCCTATATATATATATATATATATATATATATATATATATATATATATATATATATATATATATATATATATATATATATATATATATATATATATATATATATATATATATATATATATATATATATATATATATATATATATATAATTTGACAAATAATAGTACAATAATATCATTAATTAATTTCTATATTCCATGCAACCTCATTACATTGACTCCATAATCCAACATGTGAGAGTACCTATAATAATAGTATAATAATGCAAAATACTAATTAAAAAATTAACTCTTTAAATTCAATTTGTGGTTATTTAATAACCCACAATTTATAAACAACAAATCCTAACTTCTTTTATGTAATGAAGGACTAGAAAGCAAATATACCCTATCAAATTGTAATCAAATGCTTAATTAAACATATTGTAATCAAATGCTTACTTAAATATACCATTCATACATTTGCACTAAATTTTGCGATATGTTGAAATTAATTTAAAATATTTTGTTCATTTTCTAAAATTTAATTCTTACATAACTTTAAATTAATTTTGATAATTACTTTAGCATTAATATATTTTAAATATTAAAATAATAATTTATTTATTACTACTATTAAACATAATAATAATAATAATAATAATAATAATAATAATAAATAATACTATAATAGTAATAGATAATAATAATGATAATCACTAAAAAATTATCAACCAATCAAATTGTTGTTTTATATAATATTCATTCATTAAAATCATTAAATTTTGTAGATATAAACTAATTGATAAAATTTTATGTAGTTCCTATATTATTTACAATTACATAGATCTTTTTTATTACTTCTTAAAATTCAACATATTCTCAAATATTATAATAAACTCATATATAATATTAATTCAAAAAATCTCATTAGAATAAAATCCTATAAACATAATCAATTAATCTTCTATATTATTCTTAAAATTCAACTTTTTCTCATATATGTATTTATAAAACTACATATAAAATAATTAAAATAACTGGAAAAACACTCCACAAACGAAACAATAATAAATTTTTTTGATGAAATTTAAAATTTCATAAACAATGACAATAATATATTTCAGGATTATCGCGCTACGCGCGGGTTATATACTAGTCTTGGTAAAAACTCTAAGAATAAACCCTAATTATGTTTTTAATAATTTGCCCATACATTAAAAATAAATAATAATAATTTAACATCCAATTACCAGTATTATACATAATAATAAAATAATAATAATAATAATAATAATAATATAATATTTAATTATCACTATTAAAAATTTCAAATAAAAATTGTTATTGAGACAATCTTTCAAACCTATAAAATCTAGAAATCTAGCCTATATTTCAAGTTTTATAATATATATAAGATTAAAAAATATCAAAATAAATTTAAAATATAATTTAGTGAATCAATTTTTACGATAAAATAGATAAACTTAAATTAATTCTTGCTAAACTCTAATTTTTTTCCTCTTATTTTCATCTATTTTACAAATTTCCATGTTTAAAAAATAACTCACTTATTTAAAAATCAAATTGATATAAAAGTGTCTACTTTTTTCTCATAATAATATATTTGGAAAAACAATCACCCAAATCGAATCATGCCCTCTTACAGTATTCGGTAATCCCATCACAAAATCCATAGAAATGCTATCCCATTTCCATTCTGGAACTTCCAACGGTTGCATTAATCCAGCAGGCTTCTGATGTTCAACTTTCAATTTCTAACAAGTCAAACATGCATACACAAACTGAGCTATGTCACGCTTCATTCCCGGCCACCAAAACAAATTCTTCAAATCTTGATACATCTTTGTAGCTCCTGGGTGAATACTCAAATTACTCCTATGACCTTCCTCCAGAATAGCCCTCTTCAAATCTACATCTTCAATAATGCAAATACGATTACGAAATCTCAACACACCATACGCATCCAACTTGAAATCACTATTCTCGATTTGATCGATTCCAGCCATTGAACCTACCAATTTCACATCTAACTTTTGAGCTTCTCTGATACTATCCAGAAAATCATTGTTGATCTTCAACATACCCAATCGAACACTCTTAGGGGTTACTTAGCATACCAAACTCATATCTCTAAATTGCTCAATCAATTCCAACTCCTTGACCATCATTGCCGACATATGCAAAGTCTTGCGACTCAAAGCATTTGCTACAACATTAGCTTTTCCTGGATGATAATTCAAACCAAAGTCATAGTCCTTCAACAATTCTAACAATCTTCGTTACCTCATATTCAATTCCTTCTGATCAACAAATACTTCAAGCTCTTGTGGTCACTAAATATCTCAAATCTAGAACCATAAAGACAATGCCTCCAAATCTTCAATACAAACACAACAGCAGCAAGTTCCAAATCATGCGTAGGATAGTTCTTCTCATGAGCTCTCAATTTCCTCGACGCATAAGCAACAACTTTATCATTTTGCATGAGCACACCTCCTAAACCCATCTTAGAAGCATCGCAATAAACCACAAACGATTCTTCCGAATAAGGCAATATCAAAATTGGTGCCGACGTCAACCTCTTCTTCAACTCTGTAAAACTCTCTTCAAAAAAACATCCCACACAAAATCCTTACCCTTACAAGTCAACTTAGTCAACGGAAGTGCCAATCTAGAAAATCCTTCAATGAACCTTCTATAATAATCGTCTAATCCCAAAAATCTTCGAATCTTGATAGCTGACTTAGGAGTTTCCCATCTCAACACGGTATCTACTTTAGACGGATCCACAACAATGCCATCACCAGAAATAACATGACTAAGAAAGCTAACTTCTTTCAACCAAAATTCACACTTAGACAGTTTAGCATACAACTTCTTCTCTTTCGGGACTTTCAATACCAATTTCAAATGCTCAACATGATCTGATTCTGATTTAGAGTAAATCAAAATATCATCAATGAACACCACCACAAAACGATCCAGGTACTCATGAAAAATATGGTTCATGTACTCCATAAATACTCCTTGTGCATTAGTAACACCGAAGGGCATCACATAATACTCATAATGTCCATAACGCGTTCTAAAAGCCATCTTCTGCATATCCTCATCTTTTACTTTAATCTAATGGTAACCCGACCTCAAATAAATCTTGCTAAACACACGGGCACCAACCAATTGATCCATCAAATCATCAATTCTTGGAAGTGGATACTTTTTCTTGATTGTCACCTTATTCAACTAACGATAATCAATGCAAAGTCTCATACTTCCATCTTTATTCTTGACCAACAACACTTGAGCTCCCCATGGAGACACACTAGGTCTCATAAACTTCTTCTCGAGCAACTCTTCCAATTGCCTCTTCAATTCGGACAAATCTAATGCGGACATTCGGTACGGTGCCATAGACACATGACTAGTACCAGGTATAAGATCAATAGAGAATTCAACTTCTCTCTCAGGCAGCACATCAGGAATTTCATCAGGGAAAACTTTAGTAAATTCACACACCACCTTTAACTCTTCTATGATCGCTTGGTTCTCCACAGGAATCGATGCAACCAAAGCTAACACTTGAATATCTTCCTTCATTAACATACGCATCTGTCAAGCTGACAACAACTCAACACCTTCTTCTTCAGGAGAAGAAAACCTCTCCGACTTATCAAAACAATTAATGTGAACATGGTTATGCTCTAACCAGTTCATCCCCAAGATCACATCCAATCCTCCAAATGGCAAGCAAACATAATAAACAAGAAAGTCTCTTTCGAAAATTGACACGGGACACTTTAAACACACAAGAGAAGTAGTTACTGATCCCTTAGCCAGAGTATCGACAACCATTTCTCCGTTCATAGAAGACAACACAAGACCCAATCTTTCTAACACTTACTTCCAATATGTCCTTCTTCACCATAATTGAAACAAACCATCTCCTTGTGCTTGCATTCAGGCGCCTCATGTCCAATCTTACCACAACGGAAACATCTCTTGGTACCAGCAGTACACACAGTTCTCTTGTGACCAACCTTACCACACTTGGAGCACACAATACCAGCGAGAGCATCTCCCCCACTAGATCTCTTGCCCTCAACCATTTTTTGATTACCCTTTCCACTCAGAGCTTCACAGGGCTTGCCACGAACTTGTTGACTCTTGCCCCGCTTCTCATTAATAACACGATAATGAGCATTGTTTTCCTCATCATAAATTCGACAACAATCAACCAAATCAACAAAGATATGAATCTTTTGGTAACTAATTGCCTTCTTAATCTTTGGACGCAACCCATTCTCAAACTTAATACACTTGGAAAACTCACCATTGGCTCTATCATAGTGTTGATAAAACTTATCCAACTCACCAAACTTAGCAGCATACTCCATAACATACTTGTTCTCTTGTCTCAACTCGAGGAATTCTATCTCCTTCTTGCCACAGACATCCTCAGGAAAGTACTTCCTTAAGAACTCCATGTGAAACACGATCCAAGTGATCTCCTCACCACTAGCTTCCAACCTCCTACGAGTCTCTAACCACCAGTCATCAGCTTTGACTGCTAGCATATGAGTCCCATACTGAACCTTCTGATCTGGAGTGCAATCCATCACACGAAAGATTCCCTCAATCTCCTTTAGCCATGTCAATGCGCCATCAGGATCATGAGTTCCCTTGAAAACAGGAGGGTTCTCTCTTTGGAAGGTAGCCAAATTGTGAGAAGCAGCATTCTCACCAACATTCGGATGATGATCCAAAGCTTGGGCCATCGCCTCCAAAGCGGCAGCAATGGTAGCATCATTCCTTCCAACCATCTCAACTCTTGACTACAACATAAAAGCAATTAGCACAAAATAACAATACACGATTGTTAGACTACACTACGACACGACACATGGCCGGACGGACCGACTTGCTCTGATACAACTTAACACCCCAAATCTACCCCATAATTAACATGGAAATCCGAGTATAAAAGTCTCAAAACAGACATCACATTTGAGGCGTCATAATTTCAACTTAAAACAAATCATAAACATGCTCTTAATTCATAGATACATAACACATATATCAGAGGAAAAATCATAACTCATTAGTCATTCAATCCAAAACTTAGGAACATTGCAGCAGAATTCATTAACAACATAAACCAAAATATCGCATATATGCCAATCATGGCAATCAACAAATCCAACATATCTCATAAGGATGTAACAACATAATCCAATAAAAGATGACAACTTTCGAATATAACAACAAGAAACAACAAGATAACACGACACAATCAAAACAGGCTAGACGTCCCCCGAGTGCTACGTATTAGAGTATCGACACACCGACTCGAGCTAATAGGTACACGACTACTCCACATCATTACCTGCACGTTATCAACAAAGGGTAACATTCAAACAGAAGGGGTGAGATATCATTCATTATAAATGAAATTCTGGTAAGACAGAACTCAGATGTCATATATAGATGTCATGACATCTGATCTGACATTATAAAAACAGACAAGATAGGAATACAAATAACAGTGCAGAAAATAAATAACACACATGATTGTTCACCCAGTTCGGTATACAACAATACCAACTCTAGGGGCTACCAAGCCAAGGATGAAGTCTACTATTAGCAGTATCAATTCAAAGTTAAACTCCCCCGTTTACAACTTCTCACTTAATCACTACCCAATGACCCTTCTACCTAGGTCCTCCCTAGATATGGAATATCTCCATTCCACTCCTAATCATAGCAATAATGTCTAGCAGTCAACACCTCAGCCACTGCATCGACGACCTAATTTCCAACATTCTAAGCACATATACAAAGTTAACTTGAAGTTGCTTACAAGCTTTCTCCAAGAACAAAATTTCACTCATTACTTCACAGCTTCTGAGTGAGTAAAACAAACCTCTTACCTACAGGCTTTGAGGCACAAATCAGTGACCATCCCACAAACGGGGTGGTTCACTTACACGGCTAACCCTAAAAACTACATCTTGTCAATACTCGGATAACTTACTAAAATAGGTTACAAAGATTCCTATTTATAACATATTCCCAACTGGACTTGGGCCTTCAATCACAGCTTTATTGGCTGTTACAAATCAGCAGAATTCTTCTGCTAAAAGAAAGATCTTTAATCATAAGTTTCCTAAATTGTCTCCATAATTAGAAACTATATAATCTTCAATATTCTGTCTTAATTCTTTTGACCTTTAAATCGTAACAAACTGACATAACAAATTGTTGCTAAAATTGCTCCACAATATAAGCTCCAAGATATTCTCCACAAATATCTCCATAAAATATGCTCCAAATAACAACAATAAGTTGTTACACTTTTGCAACAGATTCTCCGATAAAATCTTTCAACATTTAGTTTCCTAAATGTTTTCCTTGATCTTCTTAGATATAACTCCACATAGGATTCAATATTTTAGGAATATTCTGTTTCTGTTATAACAGAATCCAAACTGTCAGCTCAACTACGATGTCACGACATCTTCTTCGACATCGTGTTGTTCCAGATGTTGAAACATTTCAACACACCATGTGTTTCCATTAAATAGAACTTCCACCTGCTTTCTCTTACAAGTTATAATTCTATTTATCCTATTGCTGCTAAATTAGTTTTACCAAACATAAAGTCAATCCTCAAAAGCACTAACAATCTCCCCCTTTGGCTTATTTTTGCTAAAACTAATTTGCATAACCTTTGCAATACAGAAGCATAAAAAATACAAGGGTTTATGTAACACCCTTCTAAACCCCGCGACAATTATATAAAAATTTCAGAGTAAACATGAAAACAAGGGTGTCACAATTCAATAAAAAATTTATTATAACTCACTTGTCATGCTTCATTAATGAATAATTATCAATTTAATAAAATCATGTTTCTACACAGCGGAATATTCATCATACGGATAAGCATAACATCATCTATGCAATATCCCACAAAGTTAATATAATAGCAACAGAATAGAGTATCATCATAGACTCTAAACTAGCGTTCCCCGGTGTTACAATATCAGAGCATGACACCGACGCTATACTTAAACAAACTGGCCTATGAGCTATCCTCACCAAAGCCAAAAGCCACTACTCGCCAATCTGAAAATGTCAACAGTAAGGGTGAGTTTCATTCAAAATTAACAAATGTTATTGAGTCATAAATAATAATACATCATAGTTACATTATTCACCCAATTGTATTATATTCAGATATTCAGACAGGTTTCATCATCACAACAACCAACACATCATCACAATCATAACACTGGAAAAGCATCCAATCATGTTATAAAAGTCATGCATATGAATGCCACTGACACTATGCATGTGGTACCAACATCATCAATGGGAATAACCCACCGACCGATCCAGCATCATTAAGATATGGCCCTGCCAGCACAAATTCCACACAATGGGAATTGTGCCCTTCACTGATCCAACACATCATCTGGATACAACCCTCAACAAATGATTTATGAATGAATTCACACATATAACATACTTATTACATCTTCGATCCGATGAACAACATCGTCTCATACTCTTACCATCATCATCATCATCAAAAGCATGTATATGTATCAGCATCATTCATCACAAATCAATCATCATCACCATCATTACAGAACATACATGTATTTACACCAATCGTCATCATCAATAATAAGAATATACATGTATTCACATCATTCAACACATCTCATATTGTCTAATATCATCATATATGTCAATAATATATCATCCATCAAACAAACAAAATATTCACATCATACTCATATCATCACATGAAATATCTCATAAGCTCCATCACACAACCAAACAAATCATCATACGAATCATGTTTAAAACATAGCATGTATTGTCACATCTCATTATATATGTTCCCAACACATTATCTAAACACAAGGTTATTTCATAAGGTTCATCATACTCGAAACGACACTCAAAATAGGCCAACAGTTCAAAAGTTATACATCATTAAACTTTCAAAAATCACAAAACGTAAAATCATGCACACAGCACAGTCATACGCGTACAGCCACTCCCATACGCGTATCACACAATTCCATACGCGTATCATACGTGTCTCAGTAGAAATGGATTTTCACAAAAAGCTTCCCATACGCTTACCGTCTCTTTCATACGCGTATGGCTTCCCTTCATACGCGTATCATATGCGTTCCAGCAGAAGGCTGGTATTCTGACGGGACAGGCTGTGTATCATACGCGTACGGCCCTTGGGAATATCCCTCATACGCGTATGGCCTAGCCCCATACGCGTATCATACGCAAATGGCCAGCGTTCCCAAAAACCTGCAATTCTTATTAGTCCATTTTCTACTCGTTTTCACCACTAACAACCTGCGATTTTAAGTCTAAAACATCATCTTTTCACACATTAACATATGGCATTCATCCAATTTCATCAATCTATTATCCTATGTCAGTTTTACACATTAAAACCTAACTTTCTATCCAATTATTGGAAACCCATAACTCATATTCAGTTTCCATGGAAGAACACAACAACACAACAGCTGACACAAAACCCATATCACAAACATCAATCAGAACACAAATCTATAAAGAATTCAATAGAGGTAATCATCAATCATGCAATTTCTATCCAAAATCATTCCAAAACCCAATTCTGACATAACCCAATTGACCCAAACAATGTATCTAATAAATCATATCATCTATAACACGATAAAAGATGCTAACCGGAAGAGTCCCCCCTTACCTTAGCCAGGAATATGGATTCTTCCACTTCTTCTCCATCAAACCTGTAAGCCCTTTTTCCTCAATTTCAGCAAGAATCTCCAATCTTCAAACTCGTGTATCTCCCTCATTAAGAATTTCCCTGACACGAGTTAATATATCAAATTGAAAGAAATTTCGTGTAGAATCCGAAACTTCAAGAATTACCTCATTTGGAGCTACGAGCAGAAAGTTATGACTCGTTTTGTGAAGGCTGCACCATGAATACAAAAATGATTTTTGCCCATGAGTTCTTCTTCTCTCCCTCTAAGGTTTTCCTCCTCTATTTCTCAATTTCCTCTTATTTCCTTGTTTTATGAAAACATAACTGATCGGTCACCATTTCTACCTAATTTCTGTCATGTATTCGGTCTAAATTTGTCGATTCGATAACACTTTGATCAATGTTTTATTGCTTTTGTTTAAGTATTTCATGTTCCATTGTTTTTATGTTTACTTTGCATTTTGTTTTAATTTAAGTTATTTAGATTCTTTTGATGCCGTTTGGGTAGTTGTGTATGAATATCAGGTTTAAACAAGTCATCTTAAGTGTCAAAGCAACTATGAAGGAAGGAGAAGCAAGAGAAAGGTGAAAATTTAAGATTCTGGGGTCAAACACGGCCGCCCGTGCTTCCACGCACGGCCCGTGTCAGGATGGCTGGGAGCAAAAATAAAAATAAAAGCAGCACGGCCGCCCGTGCGTCCAAGCACGGCCAGTGCTGCTGTGAGCGTAAAAACTTCCAATTTTAGGGCTTTTTCACCAAATCTCCACCTTGAGGGTACTTTAGACATTTCTTTTGCCTGAGATTTGTACCTAGACTATTTAATTGAGTTTGAGAGAATTATTTTGGGACTTTTGCATCATACGATAGAAAATCACAGAAGAGAGAAGATAGCTTCATCAAGGATTTCGGAGACGGAGAGATTCAACGGTGGACACCATTGAAGATCAAAGTTCCCAATTATCTTTGTAATGTCTAAATTCTTTACTATGTCTTTCTTGAATATTATGAGAGGCTAAACCCCCCAATGCTAGGGGGGTGGTCCTGATTTGGTTTTGTAATAACGATGAATTTGTGATTTCGTCAATACATTGGTTTATGATTTTCAGTTAAATTATGCAATGTTCTTCTTGTTTTCTTTATCGGTCAAATAAGGATTAATCTATGGCTAACAAATACAGGACTGTAGTTGTTAGGGTTTGTGCATAATTTGATTATAGTAGATATCACCTAGGACTAGGGATACCCTATAATTACCACATAATCTTGATTATATAAAAGCTTGGTTTCAATTTAGGTTCCTAAGGACTTAGGATTTAGGTTGGAAGACCAAAGGTTTCCTCACTAAGGACTTAGGAGGAAACACCCTAAAGATGTGGTAACTGAATGTTATGAACTTGTTGAAGAGATCTTAATTCTGAAAGTGTTACATGCCAAATCAACCACTCACCCTAGCATCTCATATATTTGATAACAAAAATCAATTTATTTTCTCATTATTTTACTTTGCAAGGATTTAATCCCCCAAAACCAAAACATTAATCTTTTGTTCAATTGAATCATATTTTACGAATCTGTATTTCCTACGCAGTCCTTGAGATCGACATTCGGGGAATTTCCCCTATTATTACTACAGAGGCAAAAATAGTACACTTGCTATTTTTTACCGATCAAGTTTTTGGCGCCGTTGCCGGGGACTGCCAAAATACAGATTTTTAACTTAAGTTCAATTGAAATTTTGTTGCTCTGCGACTAAAATTTTATTTTCTGCATTTTTTTATTTTTATTTTATTTTCTTTCTTATTCTAAAAATTGTCTAATCTGTTTATGCGAGGTAAGGCCTCAGCTGAATTTCTTTTTGACGCAGAAATCGAAAGAACTTTGCACGCAAGGCGCAGACAAGCTCGTCGAGAAAATCTGGAATCTGAAGAAGAAATTATTTCAGTTCATTCTGGTTCAGATTCCGAAAGTGAAGGAGAAGTCATGGGAGAGAATCCACCAGCGCCGGAGAGACTTCTTGGTGACTACGGTGCTACAAACACGCCGGGAGGTAGACTGACAATTGTCAACCAACCGATAAATGCGGCTAACTTTCAATTGCATCCGAGCACAATAAATCAGCTGGAAAGAAAACCTTTCACCGGAAAGGTTAATGAAGATGCAAACAAGCACCTACAAAGGTTTCTTACCATGAGTACGACTTTAAAAATTGAAGGGCATACCGAAGAGGCAAAGAAGCTGAGAATGTTCCCGTTCACCTTGGCCGAAGAAGCAGAAGAATGGTTCTATTCTCTTCCAGCAGGCAGTATCACGTCATGGGAAGAGATGGAGAAGGCTTTCTTGAATGAGTATTTTCCCGCCTCGGTCTTTATAAGGAAGAGGTATGATATTTTGAATTTCAAGCAACAGGAGGGTGAACTTTTAGGAGATGCTTATAAAAGATTCAAAAGAACCCTAGTGGCATGTCCCACTCACAACATGGACAAAACTGACCAAATGCAAATATTTGTGAATGGGCTCAAAATGAAAACAAGGCAGTTGATCGATACAGCAGCTGGAGGCTCAACAAATTTCACAACAGCCTCCGGAATTATCAAGATCATTGAAGCGATAGCTGCAAATGAGCATTTGGAGTTGTATGACAGGTGTACCAATAGACCTGAAAGAGTTATTGATCTGAAGTTGGAAACCTCAAAAATTCGGGTTGAAGATGCTATAGCTGCAGAGGTAGAAAAGAGATTAAAGGCTATGAATATAGGTACTCAACAGGTTGCTCAAGTCCAACAAGCTCAACCTGTGCTTTGTGAAATTTGCCAAGGCCCTCACCAAACTGTGTGTTGCGTTGCTACTCCCCAGCAAATTGAAGAAATCAAATTCTTGAGGCAAAACAACCCGTATTCTAACACCTATAATCCAGGGTGGAAGAATCATCCCAACTTTGCTTGGAAAGATCAGCAACAAATTCCTCAGAAGGCGGAGTGGGAAGTAGCTATTGAGAGATTGGTTGGACAATGCTCTCTGTTTCAAGAAGAAACTAGAAACAACCATAGGAACACCACAGCTTCGATAAAAAATCTGGAAGTTCAAGTGGGCCAAATAGCACAACATCTTACTCTACAAGCACAAGGTACCTTTCCGAGTTCAATTGTGAAAAATCCGAAAGACGAAGAGAAGATTAATGCTGTTACTACAAGGAGTAAGAAAGTGGCAGAAGCGGAAAAAGAAAAAGAGGAAATAGATGATCCTATGGTAATAGAGGTGGACCTGGAAATAAGAGAGAATCCGAAAGAGCCAGAAGTTGTGATACCACCGGTTAAACTAGTTGAAGAAAAAAATAATAAGAAAGATGCTGAACCGGTGATCAAACTACCCTTCCCTTCTAGAGTGACAAAGAAGAATTCAAAAGAGAAAGACTTTGAGAAGTTCACTAAATTGTTCAAAAAGCTAGAGGTAAATCTACCATTCTTTGAAGCACTTGAGCACATGCCCTTGTATAAGAAATTTATGAAGGAGGTGTTGGCGAAAAAGAGATCACTGGGAGGAGAATCAAAAATTGAAACTGAGAAGTGTGGAATAGTCTCGTCAGCAAGAAAGATCCCAATAAAGAGGAAAGATCCTGGAGCGGTGGCGATACCATGCACTATCAAGAATATAACATTTAAAAAGGTGCTCCTCGATTCTGGTTCTAGTGTGAGTTTAATGCCGTTGTCCATTTTCAAAAAGCTTGAATTGGAAAAGATTAGTGAAAGTAAGACACAATTAAGGTTCGCTGATCACACCGTTAAGAAATCATATGGGGTAGCTGAAGATGTACTAGTGGAAGTTGATAAGTTTGTATTCCCTGTTGACTTCCACATCATGGACATTCCGGAAGACGAAGAAACTCCTATCCTTCTTGGGAGACCATTTTTGTCGACAGGCCGCTGCAACCTCGACATTGAAAAAGGGACACTAACACTGAGATCTTTTGATGAAGAAGTAACCTTGAAGATGTTAGGAGTTAAGAAACATATGGCGGTTGTAAATGATCAAGCTTCTGTTGGTATGATCGAAAGTGAGGAAGAATACAAAAGCCCTAAACATCTCCAAGAAAAAGTTTCAAGCATAGCTTCTCAGGTGAAACTAGCTCATGTTTCTATCAAAAGTCCTAAGGTCGCTATAGAAGTTAAGAAGAAAAAGAAAGAAGAAAACCAAGGTGAGAAGATGGAGGTTGAAAGTGAGTTAAAGAGAAAAGTGGTCCATGCTTTTCATCTCCATGAGTTTTTGGTGGAGAAAGTAACAAGCAACAAGGTTTAGAGAAGGAAATACCCTCCATAATAAAGGGTAATGGACCGTCGAGCCATGCGACGTTAAACGAAGCGCTTCGTGGGAGGCAACTCACGGTTTTAATAATTAATTTCTTTGTTTGTTTGTTTTATTTTCAGGAAATAAAAGAGAGCATCTCTAGTGGAAGCTAGGAAGTGATCATTGGAATGCAATACCTCTGTAAGCAACCTCTCCAAGGCTGGTTCTAAAACATTGAGGACAATGTTTAGTTCAAGTGTGGGAGGGGTTCTTTTCATTTACTTTTAGTTGTTTTCCATTTTTGTTTGTGTGTTATGTTGACATTGTGTTATAGATTGACTTATGGATGCCGAATGAATGATGAATGGTATTTAGTGGATGAAAGGTGCAACCTGAACCTATTCCCCCAAGGCACCCTGGAAGTTGATGCAGCCGAAAGAAAAGTAACTGTTGGACGCGACTTGCTGATACTGGACCAAGAGGATTGTATGGTATACCTGCACCGGAAAAGAGCCATATGACACGAGGAGTGCTTTGGAACCTGTAAGCTTATCCAACATGGTGAGGTTACAAAAAGCCAAACACAACAAATAATCATCATGAGAGTTCATTCAGGTATGACTTTATCATTCTGATTTTGCGTATGTTCTACTGACACAGCATAATATGAGGACACACACTGAGGCATTTGTTTGTTTTACCACCTGAGCCTTTCTAGCCATCCTAAATTATATGTTTATCCGTTGTTACCCCAGTTGAGCCATATCCTTTTGTTTGTTATAACCATATCTGTAAACCGCAGCCAAACACTTCCAACCCTTGCTCGGCATAAATGTTGTGGTTTTCAGAGTTGTGCTAAAATCTAAGTTTGGGGTAGTAATCATCAAAGAAGAGGGCAAGTAAAAAAAAAAATGAAAATAAAATTTTTGAGACATATGAATGTATGTCCCATAAAAAAAAGAAAGAGAAAAACTTGCCCGAATGAAAGACTCAGTTACATTAAGCACTCACAGAAGAATGAGTGAAGCAAAAGAGTCTAAGTCGAATAAATTCCCAGTGTAACAAGTTGAGCACAATTACGAAAAACACAACATGAATGTCGAACCCAAAACCATTTGTTTATCCATTTCCTTGTGTATCCCACCGTACCTAAACCCCATTACAGCCCAAAAGACCTCGAAAAGTGTGTGAACTTTGTTAGTGTAGTGAAGGTAGAATTTATTCAAAATTAAGAGTTGATATTGCATACTTTGATTTTGTGAGTGCAAAACACTTTAACCCTGAGAGATTTGGTGAGAAGTGTGAAAAAGCTTGCAGGCAAAAAGGTACTCTGATGTGGAAGTGTGGTAGAAAGTTTGGTTCGGCAAGCCAGAGATTCGATTAAAAAGGTAGACATAAGTCGCGAATAACATCGGCAGTGTTGTGGAAAGAAAAATCCAGGGTGACCTCTGTTTAGTCTCTTGCATCACTTGAGGACAAGCAATGAGATAAGTTTGGGGTTGTGATCGGTCACCATTTCTACCTAATTTCTGTCATGTATTCGGTCTAAATTTGTCGATTCGATAACACTTTGATCAATGTTTTATTGCTTTTGTTTAAGTATTTCATGTTCCATTGTTTTTATGTTTACTTTGCATTTTGTTTTAATTTAAGTTATTTAGATTCTTTTGATGCCGTTTGGGTAGTTGTGTATGAATATCAGGTTTAAACAAGTCATCTTAAGTGTCAAAGCAACTATGAAGGAAGGAGAAGCAAGAGAAAGGTGAAAATTTAAGATTCTGGGGTCAAACACGGCCGCCCGTGCTTCCACGCACGGCCCGTGTCAGATGATCACCTCTCCCCCATACAAAATCCAGGGGCGACGCACGGCCGCCCGTGCTTCCTCGCACGGCCCGTGTCAGGATGGCTGGGAGCAAAAATAAAAATAAAAGCAGCACGGCCGCCCGTGCGTCCAAGCACGGCCAGTGCTGCTGTGAGCGTAAAAACTTCCAATTTTAGGGCTTTTTCACCAAATCTCCACCTTGAGGGTACTTTAGACATTTCTTTTGCCTGAGATTTGTACCTAGACTATTTAATTGAGTTTGAGAGAATTATTTTGGGACTTTTGCATCATACGATAGAAAATCACAGAAGAGAGAAGATAGCTTCATCAAGGATTTCGGAGACGGAGAGATTCAACGGTGGACACCATTGAAGATCAAAGTTCCCAATTATCTTTGTAATGTCTAAATTCTTTACTATGTCTTTCTTGAATATTATGAGAGGCTAAACCCCCCAATGCTAGGGGGGTGGTCCTGATTTGGTTTTGTAATAACGATGAATTTGTGATTTCGTCAATACATTGGTTTATGATTTTCAGTTAAATTATGCAATGTTCTTCTTGTTTTCTTTATCGGTCAAATAAGGATTAATCTATGGCTAACAAATACAGGACTGTAGTTGTTAGGGTTTGTGCATAATTTGATTATAGTAGATATCACCTAGGACTAGGGATACCCTATAATTACCACATAATCTTGATTATATAAAAGCTTGGTTTCAATTTAGGTTCCTAAGGACTTAGGATTTAGGTTGGAAGACCAAAGGTTTCCTCACTAAGGACTTAGGAGGAAACACCCTAAAGATGTGGTAACTGAATGTTATGAACTTGTTGAAGAGATCTTAATTCTGAAAGTGTTACATGCCAAATCAACCACTCACCCTAGCATCTCATATATTTGATAACAAAAATCAATTTATTTTCTCATTATTTTACTTTGCAAGGATTTAATTCCCCAAAACCAAAACATTAATCTTTTGTTCAATTGAATCATATTTTACGAATCTGTATTTCCTACGCAGTCCTTGAGATCGACATTCGGGGAATTTCCCCTATTATTACTACAGAGGCAAAAATAGTACACTTGCTATTTTTTACCGATCAATAACATAATTTATTAATGGGCTCAATAACTCAACACTTCCTCATTACTAATACCACATTTGGCCCAAAGACCAATATTCCATAATTCCTCCAAATAGTTCAACGAAAATACTAAATAATTCTAAATAATAATTTAATTTCTGTTTAAATTAAAATTGGAAAATATGGGGTGTTACAGTTTAAACATTTACAATTCAGTAGCAACAATTTAGAAGTCTTCAGTAGTCAATGTTTATGATATTTCAAACTTTACAAGTGACAGCCTTCAGTCTTCTTTTATGATGTTGAAACATCATACTAGGACATCTTTCTGGTAGGTCTAACTCCAATGTTCTCTCTTTCTTTTAAGGATCCCACGGATTACACACAGTTTCTCACCCTTAAAAGTTGCTCTTCAGAGATAACATAACATAACCACTACTCCCCCTTTTTAGCCATAATAAGACAAAGGCTTTGTTGAAGGAGAACTCACTATAGCATAGGAAACATAACATCACAGATATCATCTTCATAGAGAAGGAGAAAACTGAGTCTATGATGCACATGAGGAAGAAAATACTAAATGCTCCCCCTCAAACTGAGAACTATGCTACGACACAAATTGACACAACATCCTCTTTTAGAGCATAAGAGGATACTCATTAACGGAAATTTAAACACTTGGATTATCCATTTACATACATAGAGAACCAGACCTCTATATTGGATAATTCAGAACACAAGACAGTTAGTGTTCATGACTTTAGAATGATTCAATAACTTGGACTACCCATAGAGACAACAGACCTCTATAGAATGACTTAGAACACAAGAAACAATATGTGTTCTTGACTCGAAACAAGACTCTAAAATTGAAAAGAATATCTTTGCAAAACAACTGCAAAGAATGACCTTAGACTTAACAATGTTTGAACACTACCCTTATACCCTATGCTTGTCACAACTTGAAAAACATAACCTAGACTCTAGACTTTACTCATATCCAAAAGAAGAACATGAGAGACTAAAAAATGAAACAAAAAAGACTCTAGAAACCTGAGCAATTTAAACAACATACCTGGACTTTAACAAAAGTCTTGATCAAGAGATGTTATTTGAAGAAGAACTGCATCAGGTGGACTTGTGCATAGGTTGGAACATGCAATAAGTCAGAACAAGTGATACACACCATCAATACATGTTTTTAGATGATAATACAAAGAACAATCCTTGCTGTTCTTTAAGAATAAACATGTCTTGAGTTATTTTCTGACATCTTGTGTGACATTGTTCTTCTGGCTTAAAGATTAGTCTTTGAAGGACTTTCCATTTTATTAGAAGCAGAATAACATTGTCTTTGCTGATATTCGTACTTTCTTACTCCTCCTGAGATATACAAATTTAGGACATCTTTGATGTTCGTCCTTGAAGCTCCCTTCATTTGGAATTTGCCACAGTTTCCAAGTCCAGAAACCTCAGTTTTCTTGCTACACAAGATTCAGATTGCCACACTCTGCAACTTGAAGTAGAAGAAACTATGAATGTATAACCATAAATCAATCTTCAGCTGATAGGTCTGAGCTTTTCATACAGACATTGCAAAATATCCAGCTCCCATCGAGATATTTAACAGAATCAGTATGCTTCACCAGATACTATGCCACACTTCCTTAACTTGTGAAGATAACAGTGAACACGAACCTTTAGTTTACACTAGTCCTTGAATACATAACTGGAAGGACTTATCATCTAATAGGTACTAAGTTTCTCGTCAAAGTACTCTATTAGTTACTCAGTAAGATTTACCACTCACACTAGTTCATCTCGACTGGTTTCTTCTTCTCAGTCTTGCATTCAGGTTCTACCCCCAATAAGTACTAAGTCTCCCGTCAAAGTACTTACCAGCTAGTCAGTTAGAATTTGCTACTCACACTAGGTCATTCTGGTTGATTACCTCTTCACATTTATATATTTTTCTCTTGGCAAACACTATACAAAGAAACTGAAGATCTTGAGATGATGTTGTAACATCTAACGTGACATCATCCTTCATGGTTCTTAGTTAACATCTCTAACATCTAATTCATAGCACTTGGAGTGGAAACAAAATAGTGCAATTATCAGCAACATCCAGACATATCAAGGAATAAAATAGCCAGCGTCTCAATAAGCTTTTATTCAGACTTTCATTATGATTTTGAGATGATGGATGCCATAGTCCGTACCTATAGAGGAGATTCCCTCATTTAGGTTTCTGGAAAAGACTTATTAATAACATAACACTGAATTAGTCAGATTCTTCTGAGCCATCTGACTTCCCTGATTCCAAATAACACTATCCTTTCTGGATCACAACTAGGGCAATAAACATTCTTGACCATATTCCACTGTGGTTGAGACACAGTATTCAGCTCTAACAACTGAT
Organism: Vicia villosa; assembly: GCF_029867415.1. Taxonomy (NCBI): domain Eukaryota; kingdom Viridiplantae; phylum Streptophyta; class Magnoliopsida; order Fabales; family Fabaceae; genus Vicia; species Vicia villosa. The sequence goes on from NW_026705733.1 coordinate 157,961, forward strand.
CTATGGTTATGAATGAAAATTCACATATCTGGTTCCTTTAATCAGAGGAAAATACCAGATGTAAGCTCATCTTGATTTAAACATAAAGGATCAGAAAGTAATACCTTCATGGGTTTTCTTTGGTAGTGAGCTTTTACTTCTAACCCCCATAAACTAGGATTTGGAGTAGAAGAACATGTTGATCGTGTCCTGATCAACTTATAATCAGATGTCTCCTCTTCCAGACCAGGAGTAGGTTCAAAACCAATGTTCTCACACTACATTAGTTTAGCACCAGAACATCTTTCCTTCAAGTGGTAGCTGCATACCAGTACTAATGTCCTAACACCCAGTAGGACATCTATTCCTCCTTCTAGGAACACACCAGCCTTGAAACTCTTCAAGGTTCACACTTGCACACGCATATAAACATCATTGATCAGTTGACATTCATCAGCTCTAATAAACCATGCCATTATGAGTGGACTTGAGAGATTACTCAAGTATCTTTGACACTTTAATTACAACTGTAAGGTTCTGCCATACATTATGTTGAATATAAATAACCCTAGATTTTTTCTTTTACAAAAGGGGTTGCACCAGAGGCTATGCAGCGGAAAACAACCATACTTCAACAGAATTCACACACTGCTTACTCCATATTTTAATTGTAAGCATGACATCCACGGATTGAAAGTAAATTAACCCTACAATATGCTTGCTTCTTCAACAAGCTACATTCTAGACCCTACTCCAAACATCAAATCCTGATCATAATCCTTAATTATAGAGATTACCTTATCAGAGTCTTCACTCCCGCATGAAGCTTTTGATAATACTCTTCTCTTTGTATAATGATTGAACAATACAATCCAAAGTCTTCACTCCCGCATGAAGTTTTTGAATTTTATCTTCTTGTCCAAGCATCATTATCTTCTTTCATCAAGAAGGTACAACGACTCTGGTCAGGTTGGTCTAGTCTTCCACAAATAGGTCCATCCTCCACTTCAAGGGACCATACAATATGAACACTCCTTGTTCAAACAATCTTCTACCTTGTACACAACTAGAAAGTATCCCCTATGAATCTCATCCAGAGTCAGACATGATGCCTGCTCTGATACCAATTAAAATTCTGGTAAGACAGAACTCAGATGTCATATATCGATGTCATGACATCTGATCTAACATTATAAAAACAGATAAGATAGGAATACAAATAATAATGCAGAAAATAAATAACATACAAAATTGTTCACCCAGTTCGGTATACAACAATACCTACTCTGGGGGCTACCAAGCCAGAGATGAAGTCCACTATTAGCAGTATCAATTCAAAGTTAAACTCCCCCGTTTACAACTTCTCACTTAATCACTACCCAGTGACCCTTCTACCTAGGTCCTCCCTAGATATGGAATATCTTCATTTCACTCCCAATCATAGCAATGATGTCTAGCAGTCAACACCTCAGCCATTGCATCGATGGCCTAATTTCCAACATTCTAAGCACATATACAAAGTTAACTTGAAGTTGCTTACAAGCTTTCTCCGAGAACAAAACTTCACTCATTGCTTCACAGCTTCTGAGTGAGTAAACCAAACCTCTTACCTACAGGCTTCGAGGCACAAATCAGTGACCATCCCACAAACCGGGTGGTTCACTTACACGGCTAACCCTAAAAACTACATCTTGTCAATACTCGGCTAGCTTACTAAAATAGGTTACAAAGCTTCCTATTTATAACATATTCCCAACTGGACTTGGGCCTTCAATCACAACTTTATTTGTTGTTACAAATCAGCAGAATTCTTCTGCTAAAAGAAAGGTCTTTAATCATAAGTTTCCTAAATTGTCTCCATAATTAGAAACTATATAATCTTCAATATTCTATCTTTATTCTTTTGACCTATAAAACAAACTGACATAACAAACTGTTGCTAAAATTGCTCCACAATATAAGCTCCAAGATATTCTCCACAAATATCTCCATAAAATATGCTCCAAATAACAATAATAAGTTGTTACACTTTTGCAACAGATTCTCCTATAAAATCTTTCAACATTTAGTTTCCTGAATGTTCTCCTTGATCTTCTTAGATATAGCTTCACATAGGATTCAATGTTTTAGGAATATTCTGTTTCTGTTATAACAAAATCCAAACTGTCAGCTCAACTACGATGTCACGACATCTTCTTTGACATCATGTTGTTCGAGATGTTGAAACATTTCAACACAACATGTTTCTCTATTAAATAGAACTTCCACCTGCTTTCTCTTACAAGTTATAATTCTATTTATCCTATTGTTGCTAAATTAGTTTTACCAAACATAAAGCCAATCCTCAAAAGCACTAACAATAAAGAAACGTATGATAATATTCAAAGCATAGTAAAGATCATACATATATCACCATTTCTCTTCATATGACATGATACCAACAATCCACATCATTCAAACATCTTACGAAACGGTAACCATGTCAATAAACAGTATGTCAACATATTCAATTCATAATTATGAGTCCCAAACCTCCCAATAACACCTCATCATCATGTCACAACAAACACACATTCAAAGAAACATCAAATGCAATTCAAATGTTACTCGACTTATGCAAATGCATGTGGTACCATTCGGAGTATATAAAACTCCCGTCTCAATCATTGACATTGGGCCATAGTCGTTGCCATTCTCAGGCTAATAGTCTTTGCCATCTTTCAGGCTAATAGTCGTTGCCATCTTTCAGGCTAATAGTCGTTGCCATTCTCAGGATAAAGAACACTTATGCAATGGATGCGACACAATGACACACATCCACAAAACACATACTCACAATGTACGACAACATCGTCCAAATATCGACTAAACATCATTACTTTTGTAGTAATTCATCACTTCACAACCATGTCTCTATGTTGTATCATCATACAACAATGTTTCATTTCACAACAATAAACACAAAGCCAAACGGTTCATTTCAAGAAAAATATCAAAAAGGCTTTCTAAAAAGGTTTTCAATCATAAATTTCATGAAAACTCATCACAAACCTAACTTGCCCATTTACTTAACCTGTTTTGAACCTTGTCATCACAACAACATACCATACCACCACATAAAGTGTACTCAATATAGTGTTGTTGGATATTTGTATTATATGATGCTCAGCACTCATTCTCCAACTTTCCACTGTATTTCTTGTTCTTCCTTTGTAACATATCTCTGCTGGAAGAAATTTCCACTGTTTTGCAGCAACTAGTAAAAAAAATCAGAGGTTTTCTCTAATAAACTTTAAAATACGGATATACTTTCATGTAAGTGCATATACTTTCATGAAAATGCTAAGTATTTTTCCACTTTTGTAACATCTTCACTTTTAAAAATGTGAAGTGCATATACTGTAACATTTTCACCTTTGTAAAGGCTAGTTGCAACAATGGTGGTGCTTTTCAAATTCAATAGCTATATTTTTCCACAACGTGAACTTAACTATTTCATTCTTATAAATAAATAATGTTTAGAATGTTTAGGATTAATTATAAATAACACACCCCAAATAATACACCATATATATAGAGAGCAACACGTATAATACAGTGAACAGAAAATAAAAATTAGTTATGCATGCATAGTTTTCCATGGCAAGAGAGAGAATATTGGGATTAGTTTGTTTGCATGATTATTTGCATGAAGCATGCGCGTATGCAAGCTTGATAAGAAGCTGGAACAAATTCGTATTTGGAAAAAGTTCTCGCTTATCATATTTGTTGCCACAATTGCTGCTGTGTTGATCTTCTCGGTTGTAGCGGCAACTGTTGCTTCGCCGTACGTTGCGGCTGCTCTTATTGCAATCTCAGTAACTATGAAAATGCATTAATTTATTAAGACACACAACTTTGTTTTTTTTCATATGAAGATGTAAAATGTTTAAAATGTAGTGATTTCTATGGATAATATATGAATTGCAGTTGTCAACTTTGTAGGTGTGTTGTTAAGGTTGTATGGGGTGGTTTGCGGTATGCATTTCTGGTAGAAATAAAGAGTCCCAAATCGAATTTTGTAGAGAAAGCTTTAGTATTTATATAACACACAACAATACTAATTAATAATTTGATAACAGGCTAAGACTTGATGGGCCAAAAGCCTAATACTTGTTAAAATAATTTTATTTTCAAATAAAAAATATGGTTAAATATATAAAGCCTCCCTATAATATTAGCGAGATTTGTTTTTAGTTCTGGTAAAGTTTTTTTTTTTAAAACCCCCCTCGTAATTTTTAGATTCCTTCATATACACCTCTCATTGCCACATTAAAGTAAAGATTCCCTCTAACTGCCAGCGTGGTATTTTTTTAAATCTACGTCATATTTTAGTTTTTCATTTTAAAAATATTTTCTTCATATTTTAGTTTTTTATTTTAAAAATATTTTCTTCATATTTTAGTTTTTTATTTTAAAAATATATATTAATTAGTGATAATTTTCATTTTTCTTTTGTTAAGAAATTATTTAAACCAAAATTTAATATTATTATAACTTTGTTGGGCTTATGGATCATTTAAGGTAGGTCCTTTCAATTTTATTAACCGTCAGACTGTTTGCTTTATAAACACTTAATTTTATTTTTATAAAAATCAATGTGGGACTCTTTTGTACACAAACAACACAAAACCAACACAAAGAGAAGAATGGTGTTTTCTTGTGTTGTAACTGTGAGGGTTTCAAAACACAAGATTAACCATTCACTTGAAACAAGTTAACTTTGTTGGTAGAATCTGCCACACGCTGCTAGGTGATAGAGTTTTGCTAAGAACTAAAAGCAATAAATGGAAGTTATATTCTATTAAATGAATTATCGTTAACAAACTGCATTCAAAATATCAAGCATGGTCTGTGTAAAATTTAAACTATAGAGACCGTAAAATTTAAACTGCAGAGACTGCAAAATATCTTCTGCTGGTAAGCATGGTCTTTTAATAATAATGCGAGATAAGTAATGACCTGAGTGCTAGCAGTGGTAGTATGAAGTACGAATGGCTCAACAATACTACTTTGGGGTACTTTTAGGATTTACTCCATTTCATATTTCCAAAATTTGATATTGTTGTTTAGTGTTTCTCTTTCGTCATGCTTTATTGCAACCATAGTAATGCAACATAGAGCTGCAAGACTGAAACAAATAAAAACAAACAGTGCTCGTCCCCTTGAGGACCCAACGACACTAAAGCAAGCTATTTGGTACCCGGCATGAGTGCTCCCCGCGAGCACCCCACCTAACAAGGACTTACCTCCTCACCTAGATCCAAGCACATCAAGCGTGCTCCCCGCAAGCACTTTCTCCACCGAGGATCCTCCTCCTCGTGACCCTATGCCGAGGACCCTTCTCCTCGTAGGGTTCCTTCACATCCAACCCCCCGAATGATACGGAGTCCACGTGGTCCCTAAAAGACCGCGTCTCCATTGAACTTCGGAGTGGTTGACCAGGACGGAGAGCACTCACGCATCTTCGATATTTCCTCCTAGGAAACCTGACAGTCTCCTAATTTGGCCTGGGAATCCGGTCCAGTAGCGAGATCATGGCCCAGCGCTGGGGGCTATAAATACCCTCTTTCACTAGAGGGCCAGGTGTTCATTCTCTTCTAACCTTTAGCTCGTACTTGCGCTCTGATTGCTCGTCTTCTTACTTTAGCATTGGAGTACCTTGCAGGTACACCCCCTCCACTTCTCAAAGATCTAGTTCCGTGCAGGCCTTGACGATCCGTCTGATCAGGTACGATCAGTGGCGTCGTCTGTGGGAAACTAGCTTCCCCGTCTTTAACAAACAAAGATCAAAGCAAATTCATCTTGCGATCATCATGGCTGGCAACAATAACAACAACCAAGGTCCTGATCCCTTCCACCTCGATCCCCTCATTCATGCTGCCACAACTGACGGGCAGAATCAACACCGACGGGAAGGACAACAGTCCAATGCTGACGGACAAGGGAGACCAAGGCATGAAATCTCTCAACCCGCCAGAAACAAGCAAGCTCAAATCCAAAACAACGAGGCCGACTCTAGGGACGGGCATCCCGCGTCCTCCTTCACTCATACCTCTCAAAGACGAGAGACCCAGCACGAGAGCAACCATGAGCAAGTCGACATCCCTGTTCCTAAGGATGCCGATCCTACGGCCATTCTTCTGCTCGCGACCCTCAAAAAGACCAACCGCCTCATTCAGCAATAGAGCGAACGGATTGTTAAGCTCGAAAGGAAGTGACGATCACAATCTCCCCCGCGGAGGCGCTATCGATCACGCTCTTCCTCATCCTCACGGTCCCCACCGAGGAGGCATCGCCGATGCACCGTCATCTTCACACTCTCCTCCTAAGAGGTATCGCCGCTGAAGATCCCACTCCCACCCCCCTCGACAAAAGAACTCACAAAACCAGAAACCCGAGGAGGCGAAAAATGAACAGAGTCGCCACCAATATATTTATCCCATAAGGGAAAGGAATATCAGGAAACCTAAGAAAGGATAAGAACAGGGTCTTGCGACCAGAGAATCTAGGTACGGGAGTCGGTTACGCAAGGGGAAGGTACTAGCACCCCTCGCGCCCATCGTACTCGATGGTATCCACCTATGTTTGTTTCTATCTAAAGGGTGTATATCTATGTCTAAAACCTAAATGCGAATGCATGCAAAATGTAGGGAAAAGAAAGAATTGTACTCGCACGGGCCCTTCCCCGCTGCCTACGTATCCTTTTCAGGAATAAGAGTTACCGTAGCTCGGCTCACATGTTTCTGTTTGTTTTTGTGTTTTTTAGTTGGGCGGAGTTAACGTTCGCGCTCTTGCATAAGGGACGACCTACGATGCGTACGAGCGGAATTAACATTGCCCTTAAGAAAAGAGATGAGAGAGAGATTTTGAATGTTTCGAGGAAATCCCTTAAGCAAGGAAAACTCGAGTTACTCTTTGGTTGGTGTTTTTTAGAAATTGGGAACTTATGCTCGAATGGTTCCCTTAAGCAAGGGAGATCCAAGCACTCGAATGATTCCCTTTAGCAAGGGAGATTCAAGCTTCCATTCCCTATTTAATGATTTTCACTTTTTATTAATGTTTTTTTAAAGTATTTTCTTTGTATTTTTTAAAGGGATTTTATTTTGGATATTTATTAAGTGTTTTAAAAGTTGAAAGGAAAAGAATGCAAGAAGGGAACTAATTCTATGTTCTAATCTAAGTGTTATTTTATGTACATAAGGAAATCTACATCTAATGGAATCGACATAAATTGCATAAACGCATAAAAAATAATAGAAAAAAACTATACAATTCATTAAGGAACATATAAAGCAAACAAAAGGGATTCAATCAAAATTCCATCCACAATTATTTACAAAAAGAATCAAAGCAAAAAATACAAGTACACTATGAAAGAAATGATTTATTAAAGGTATAGAATCAATTAAAAAAAAATCAACAAAAATCAAGACAATTATTTACACATTCTAAAATACCCAAGAATATTTTTTTATACATTTTTATTTGAGTTAAAAGGAATTATGAATCAAAAATAAAAGCAAAACAAAAATTAAAAATGAAAATCTAATCTACACTGGAGGGAGGTGCAACGGCAGTTTTTTGAATGAACTAAAAACAGTTACAAGCAAAAAAACTGGGCCTGATTTTGGGGGTGTGAAGAGCAAGGCGCTCATGCCCAGTCTAGAAATTTGTGGTGCATTAGCAACAAGGAGGCGCAATTCCAGAAAAGTGACAACCCAACGCACGTGAGGCCCAACGCCTTCACTTCTTTACACATTTATCTCATTTAATTTTCATTATTCAGAGATGTGTATGTTTATCAAAACAAAACGTGACAGGAACAAGTATCAATAGGGCAAGGTTATACTTAAGTCACAAAAGACAAAAGAGCAAATGGATCAATCAGGAAACGCCACATAATGAACCAATAATTAGAATAGGTCAAAGAGCAAAGTGAATGACTAATAGCATCGCGCCACGTCACTCCCTTCATGAAGAAATGTTGCAAACCCCCGCCGGACTGTTAACGTTCCGGTCATCTTCTCCAGCGGCTTCACCGCGCCGGAGACTTTCGATCTGCCCAGAATATAAAAAAGGAACCACCTCCCTACTCGGTTTTCCTCACTGAATTCAAAAATAGGCTTAGATTTTCTTGAATCTTCTTCTGTCATACAGATCGAAGCTACCTCTAAAAATTCTAACATTCTAAAAATCCATGAAGATAAGATATCTCCACGCCTCAACAATCCTCATACCACACAAGGTTCAAACGCACTACTCACATATTCAAATGATCATAATTTTATGGAAACAAAATCATAGATCAAAGACACAAGAAAAGCCGCACGCAAATCGCATCAAAATCATACTGCAGTAAATATACACGCCTTATATGTATTGCTATCATGTTGAGGGAGGTTAAAGAACTTACTCGACAACGAAGCTTGAAGAAGAGAGATGAAAATCTCCACGAATCTTGTAGCTCCTTGTTGATGATGATGAACGTTTATGGAGCGTATGCGATACTCTGAGAAATGGACTCCAAAGATCCTCTTCTTCTTGCTGTTTGAGAACGGAGAAATCAACACCTTCCAAATGATGATGGTGATGATGAACATACACTAGCGTAGAGAGATGGCATAACATCCATGGTGGTGACAAAAAGTGAAGTAGAAGATGGTGGAGGGTGCGGTTATGGTGGTAGTATAGATCAATGGAGGTTGAGAGGTAGATGATGAGAATCCATGGAGGATGAAGAAGTTTTTCGGTTATGGAGTTTGTCAGTGATTTGTAACAAACTCTTTGAGAGAAGATGAAGGATAATGGAGGGAAGAGAGGGTTATGAAGTTGAAAAATCAAGTGTGTGGAGCTGCTGGTCTTTATATAGAATGAAGGTGAGCGTGATTCTTTAGGTGTGAGCAGTGTGGGATGACTCTCCTGCTTAGTGAACAAGTCTAGTGTGTTTATGGCAAAGCCTTATTCTCTTTTCCGTGCCCAGTAAATTGCATGGCTGACTTTGGAAATATGTTGGTAAATGGTGTGTGTTTGAATGCCGAACCTCGCTGCCATGATACTCACTTTGTGACCTGATAGCTCTAACCATAGGCCTCCAAAATATACAATCTTGGTGTCGATTTGAAGAGTACCTGGCATATAATAACTTTGGTGTTGGAAGGTGTTTGGGTCGATGCTTGAGGTGTGAGGAAAGTAGCTTGAAACTCATAGCAACACCAATGTTACATCTGCCTGCGCTCGACTTTGCCTTGCGCCCCTATGGCCTTAGCAAAAATATAACTTCTCAAAGGCGTCACTTTAGGACCTTGTGGTTTCCTCGTCATGTGTTCGATCATCACACACCCTAGCTTGATGGAAAGAGGGCATGGCACCGAATATTTTGGAACCAAGCTTGATCCCAATAGGAATTTGTAGAGCCTTAAGACTGACCTTGAAATTGGCACGTTAGGTGTTTGGCAAAATGTCATGCGCGTGACTTGGATCTCTGCCCAGCCGTATGCGTGACATTGGTCTTGTGAGGACATGACTTTGGAAGCTCGTAATTGTTTCAATATTTGTCCAATTAACTTGATTCTTGGCTTGTTGTATAGAGCACATGGAGGAGAATAAAAGCATACCAGTGTTGCATTTCAAGGACCCTTGTATCTTTCTATAATCATTCTTGAAATTGGCACGCCACGTGTTTGATGGAATGTTCACGCGTGCCCAGAGTTTTTCTAAGTGTCATGACTTGGATCCATTGTGTTTCTTCCAACCTCTAATCACTTTATCTCTTCAACCAGGCCTCGAATGAAAAAACTTTCAACTAGAAAGTTGTAGCACGCCATGATTTGCACATTTTTTATGTTGGAAAATTTCTAAAATAAGGCCTTTTGACACGTGTAAGCCTGCTGTGAAGCCAGCTGGCCAGCCATCTTTAAAATCTCAAAATATTTCCTAAGTGTTGAAACTTTCCATTTTTAGCCATATTTCCCAAAATAGAAACTTTGACCAATTTGCCCTGATTTTATTATTTCTTTGACTTTTCTTGACTATTTTCTACCATGGGTCAATATTTGGATAATTCCTCTGATCTTGACCAAAATGTCCAAAAGTCAACTGTCTGATTTTCCTGACTATTGGTGGTATTCTTGATTAAATCTTCTCCCAATCAAATCCAGTCAAATGAGTAATTCTCCATGATCAATATGAAATTTTCCCACTCATATAACCAATCCCTGATTTAATCTTGACCAGAAAGTCAACTGGTTGATTTTGGTCAAAGAAGCCCTGATTAAAGCGATCAGACAATTCCCAAGCTTGCACATCCTCACCAATACTTTGAACTGAGGGAAACCCTAATTTCAAGGGGTCTTGAATATGAGAATAGCATTCCACATTGGGTTTTAAACCCTTCTTTCTGATCAAGTACCAATGACATGAATGTATGTAATGACATGACCTAGATGGATGTATGCTTATGGATTGTAAACCAGATAAATAAGGGTAGGACAAATTTGGGGTATGACAGCTTCCCCTATTTAATCGTCTTAAACCTGAAGGTGAGATTGGCGCTAGCCTTTCGAATATTCGAGGTAGAAGAAGATTAAATATCAAGACCTGAAATTTGTCCTGAAATGATGGTGATGTAAGTGTTTTTTTTTATTATTTCTGCTGGGGAAAGAGAATTTTCTTTTTTCTCTTTTTCAGATGGAAAAGTTTATAGTGAGTTATGGTTGAATGGAGATAGCTTGTAACGTGGCCAATGTAACACCCCGTTAATTCTAGTGTATTAATTTAATTATTTTATTAATTAAATTATTAGAATTAATAATCTGTGGGAATTATTTGGAAAATAATAAAAATATGGTGTTGGACTGAGTGTGATAGTTAGTAGAAGGGGGGTGTTAACTAAGCAAGCCCATTAAGAATATTTTATTTTATTTTTCATAAAATAAAGAAATTGGGGAAAGAAGCAGTAGAAGCAGATTTTGGAACTGAAGAACACGTGAAAGTGAGAAGAGCCTGAAGGGAAGGAGAACTTCGAAGATTCGACTCTAAGGTAAGGGGGGATTCTTCGGGTTAGTGATCCTTATGCGATTGTAGGTAGTAGGATTGATTAGGATTATCGTTTAGTTCAATCGTACGTGTCGGGTTGGGAATTTTGTTAGGTTTTGATAATCTTGTATGAACTGACATGATTCTGTTGATACTTGTGATATATGATGTTAATACATGTCAATAACTTGTTTGGAATGTGTAATTGTGTGAAAAACAATGATAATTGTGTGCTATGTTCGTATGTACCTGAAATTGGGGTTATGGGATAGGGTAAAAGCTGTCAAAATGGTGATTTTTGCTGTGCAGGTACGTAGGAACCGGTTCCCATGTGGGACGAACCGGTTCCCCCTTGTAAAAACAGAGAAGTATGGATTCTGGGCAGCTGGGAACCGGTTCCCATGTAGGGACAACCCGGTTCCCCATAGTAAAAACCAGAGACGAGACTTTTGAAGCTGCCAGGAACCGGTTCCCACGTAGGGACAACCCGGGTTCTGCAGCATTTTTCTGAAAATGTTTTATCTTTGAAAACCCATAACTTTTGATCCGAGTATCCGATTTATGTGCCGTTTTGGGCGTTGCGAAGCTAATGAGATGCTTTATCTGATGAAGTGATAATACGGGCAGTTGCCGACTTGTTTATTTATTCAATTAAAATATTGTTGAATTGGATTATGATGGCAATTAACATTAATGTGATGTGTATGTTGTTGTGATGATGTGGTGTTGTATGTGAATGATTGAATGATGTTTATACATGTACATACTTGTTGTGACGTTATTGGAAAGAGGTAATAAGCGATGTTAAGCATCGGGATGATGATGATGTATGATGATGTAAGTATGTGTCATGTGTGCATTATTCATAAATCATTTGCATTGGAAGGCTAATTCCCATTGTGCGGAGATTAGCGGGAAGTCATCGTGTGCCCATGTGGGGTGTGAGCGATGAGGCAGTAGTCGTGTGCCCATGTGGGGTGTGAGCGACTAGAGGGCAGTATCAAAGAGAGAAGTCCTGTGATATGATTCACGAATTTTGGTACCACATGCATAAGTGTCGTTGCATTCATTGCATTATAACATGATATAATTGGATGATTGTGTGGTGTGATAGATGATGTTTATACACTGATGCTTGTTTGTTATAATGATTCCGATTATATGTATGTTGAATGGATGATAGTTGCTATGAGATTCTATTGCTTATGATTGTATAATGGTTGTTAATTCGAATGAAACTCACCCTTACTTTGATGATTTCAGATTAAGGATGTAGCAGCGTTTTGATTGGGTGAAGATAGCTTATAGGCTAGCCCGTAGTTCGTGTCGAGTCATGCTCTGATTGTAACACTGGGATCGACTAGTCTTAGCGTTACTTGTTAAACTTTGTTGCCTTTTGGCTATGGATTTATGTATGGAGTATTTATGTGGAGATGTCCCTAATACTGTTGGTTTTAAGTTCCGCTGTGCTAAACACCTGTTTGTTATTGGTTAATTTTTAATAAAAGCATGACAATCGACTTTGATGTTTTATTTATTTAATAATTGTAGCATCCTTGCTGTTTAATTACTCTGATTATATTATAATTCCGAGGGGGTTTAGAAGGGTGTTACAATAGTGGTATCAGAGCATAGTCGGTCGTTGGAGTCAGAGTCTTAGTGTCAGTGTTCCCTTGTATGCGACTAGTGTAAGGTAAACACTGTCGATACTTTTATTCTGATGAGATTGTTTTGTGATTTAGCAGAACAATGGCTGGAAGAGGTGGAAGGAACGATGATGCTATCGCAGAGACTCTAGGCATGATTGCTGGTGTATTGGGAGGGAATGCTAATGGAGCTGCGATTGGTGCTGACAGGCAGTTGAACAGCTTTCAGAGGAACAATCCTCCACTGTTCAAAGGCACTCATGACCCTGATGGTGCTCAGAAATGGTTGAAAGAGATCGAGAGGATCTTCCGAGTGATCGATTGTGCAGAGAATCTGAAGGTGAGGTACGGTACTCACATGCTATCAGAAGAAGCTGATGACTGGTGGGTTACTACTAGGACTGAGTTGGATTCAGATGGGATTGCTATAACTTGGGCCATATTCAAGAGAGAATTTCTGAGGAAGTACTTTCCTGAAGATGTGCGGGGAAAGAAGGAAATTGAGTTCTTGGAACTGAAACAGGGTAGTATGACAGTGCCGGAATATGCCTCCAAATTTGTGGAATTGGCTAAGCACTACGTGCACTACACCAACAATGTAGCTGGAGAATTCTCTAAGTGTATCAAGTTTGAGAATGGTCTTCGTGACGAGATCAAGCAGGGTATCAGGTATCAAAGAATTCGCCGATTTGCTGATTTGGTGGACTGTAGCAGGATCTTTGAGGAGGACAGTCTTAAGCTGAAATCATCTCACTCTCGCGAGTTAGTTGATAAGAAGGGGAAGAAACCTATGGACAGAGGTACACCATATGGTAGGGGAAACCCAAGAGCTGGTAATTGGAAAAGGCCTAGTGGGGGAGATTCTGGTGCTCCCGTTAGGTGCTTCAACTGTGGTGAAACAGGACATAAGAGGAATGAGTGCAAGAAAGAAGAGAAGAAGTGCTTCAAGTGTAACAGAATGGGTCATATTGCTGCTGACTGCAAAATGAGAACAGTAACTTGCTATAATTGTGGAGAAGAGGGTCATATCAGTCCGCAGTGCACCAAACCAAAGAAGGACCAAGCTGGAGGGAAAGTCTTTGCTTTGTCTGGATCAGAAACTACTCCGGAGGATAGACTGATTAAAGGTACGTGTTTCATACATAACACACCTTTAATTGCGATTATTGATACTGGTGCGACTCACTCATTTATTTCATTGGACTGTGCTAAGAGGCTAAATTTAGAGATATCAAAGATTAGTGGAAGTATGGTTATTGACACTCCTGCGTCGGGTTCAGTGACCACTTCATCTGCATGTTTGAACTGTCCTGTTGATATATTTGGTAGGAAGTTTGGAATGGACTTAGTGTGCCTTCCGCTCAAACAACTTGACATTATTTTGGGGATGAACTGGTTGCAATTTAACCGAGTTCATATCAACTGTTTTACGAAGACGGTCATCTTTCCTGAAGAAGTTAATGTTGATGAGTTGGCAATGACTGCAAGACAAGTGGGCGAAGCAATTCAAGACGGGGCAGCCGTGTTTATGCTCCTTGCATCGATGGAAGTGAAAGGAAGAGTGGTGAGTAATGAATTACCTGTGGTACGAGAATTTCCAGAAGTTTTTCCAGAAGATGTTAGAGAGCTACCACCTGAAAGGGAAGTAGAGTTTGCTATTGAGTTAGTTCCTGGAACCAGTCCTATATCAATGGCACCTTATAGAATGTCGGCATCTGAATTGACCGAATTGAAGAGTCAATTAGAAGAATTGTTGGAGAAGGAGTTCATTCGTCCAAGTGTATCACCGTGGGGTGCACCGGTGTTATTAGTAAAGAAGAAGGAAGGATCTATGAGGTTGTGTGTAGACTACAGACAACTGAATAAAGTTACAATCAAGAATCGGTATCCACTGCCGAGGATTGATGATTTGATGGATCAGTTGGTCGGAGCTAGTATATTCAGTAAAATAGATTTGAGGTCTGGGTATCATCAGATTCGTGTGAAGGCAGATGATATTCAGAAGACTGCGTTCAGAACGAGGTATGGTCATTATGAATACACTGTGATGCCGTTTGGAGTTACTAACGCACCTGGTGTTTTCATGGAATATATGAATAGAATTTTTCATCCTTATCTTGATAAGTTCGTCGTGGTGTTCATTGACGACATTCTGATATATTCCAAAAGTGAAGAAGAACATGCAGAGCATCTCAGAATTGTACTGGGAGTGTTGAAAGAGAAGAAGCTTTATGCCAAACTGTCGAAATGTGATTTCTGGTTAAAGGAAGTGAGTTTCTTGGGTCATGTAATTCCTGAGAATGGTATTGCCGTAGATCCGACAAAGGTAGAAGCCGTGTCTCAATGGGAAGCTCCGAAATCCGTTACTGAAATTCGTAGCTTTCTAGGTCTTGCAGGTTACTATCGGAAGTTTATAGAAGGATTTTCAAAGTTAGCTCTACCATTGACGAAGTTGACTAGGAAGGGTCAAGCGTTTGTTTGGGACTCGAAATGTGAAGAAGGATTCCAAGAATTAAAGAAGAGGCTGATTAGTGCTCCTATTTTAATTTTGCCGAATCCGGCAGAATCTTTTGTGGTGTATTGTGATGCTTCATTGATGGGACTTGGAGGTGTGCTAATGCAGAATCAGCAGGTAGTTGCTTATGCGTCGAGACAACTTAAAGTGCATGAGAAGAACTACCCGACTCATGACTTAGAGTTGGCCGCGGTGGTGTTTGTGTTGAAATTGTGGAGACATTACCTTTATGGTTCACGGTTCGAGGTGTTTAGTGATCATAAGAGTCTGAAGTACCTATTTGATCAGAAAGAGCTCAATATGAGACAGAGGAGGTGGTTAGAGTTCCTTAAAGTTTATGACTTTGAGCTGAATTACCATCCGGGTAAGGCGAATGTCGTTGCTGACGCTTTGAGTAGGAAGTCCTTGCATATGTCGATGTCGATGGTGCGAGAACTAGATTTGATTGAGCAATTCCGGGATTTAAGTTTGGTATGCGAAGGCACTTCGAATAGTATCAAGTTAGGTATGTTAAAGCTGACAAGTGGAATTCTTGATGAGATCAGAGAAAAGCAGAAAGATGATGTGGGACTAGTTGACAAATTGACTTTAATTAACCAAGGGAAAGGAGATGAGTTCAGAATTGATGAGAATGGCATCTTGAGATTTGGCGATCGTGTTTGTGTTCCTGATGTTACTGAACTGAAGAAGAGTATCTTGGAAGAAGGACATCGTAGTGGATTGAGTATTCACCCTGGTGCTACTAAGATGTACCATGATTTGAAGAAGTTATTCTGGTGGCCTGGAATGAAAAAGGACATAGCTGAATTTGTGTATTCTTGTTTGACTTGTCAGAAGTCAAAGATCGAACATCAGAAGCCGCATGGAACTATGCAACCTTTATTTATTCCTGAGTGGAAGTGGGATAGCATATCCATGGACTTTGTATCTGGATTGCCAAGAACAGCTAAGAACTATGAATCCATTTGGGTTATTGTGGATCGACTGACGAAGTCTGCTCATTTCATACCGATGAGGATGGATTATTCGATGGAAAGGTTGGCACAGTTGTACATTGAGAAAATAGTAAGTTTGCATGGTATTCCTTCGAGCATAGTATCAGATAGAGATCCAAGATTTACGTCCAGATTTTGGGAAGGATTACAGAAGGCCTTGGGTACTAAATTGAGGTTGAGTTCTGCTTATCATCCACAGACTGATGGACAGACTGAAAGGACGATTCAATCATTGGAAGATCTATTGCGTGCTTGTGTATTGGAAAAAGGTGGTACATGGGATAGTTACTTGCCGTTGATTGAATTTACTTACAACAATAGCTACCATTCGAGTATTGGTATGGCTCCATTTGAAGCTTTGTATGGTAGAAGGTGTAGGACACCACTGTGTTGGTATGAATCTGGTGAAAGTGCAGTGATTGGACCAGAAATTGTTCAAGAGACGACGGAAAAGATTAAGATGATTCAGGAGAAGATGAAAGCTTCTCAGAGTCGTCAGAAGAGTTATCATGACAAGAGGCGGAGAACACTTGAATTTCAAGAAGGAGATCATGTGTTTCTGAGAGTAACTCCTACGACGGGTGTTGGTCGAGCACTGAAGTCAAGGAAGTTGACGCCGCGTTTCATTGGTCCGTTTCAGATTACAGAAAGAGTAGGAGAGGTTGCTTATCGTATTGCTTTACCAACAACACTTGCAAACCTACATGACGTATTCCATATATCACAATTGAGGAAATATATTGCGGATCCGTCTCATGTAATCCAGGCAGATGATGTGCAAGTGAGAGATAATATGACAGTTGAGGCGTTGCCTATGAGGATTGAAGATCGGAAGATAAAGCAACTACGCGGTAAAGAAATAGCTTTAGTCCGAGTAGCTTGGGGAGGAGCTGCAGGTGGAAATGTTACGTGGGAGCTGGAAAGTCAGATGAAAGACTCTTATCCCGAACTCTTCGTTTGAGGTATGTTTTCGAGGACGAAAACTCTTTTAGTGGGGGAGAGTTGTAACACCCCGTTAATTCTAGTGTATTAATTTAATTATTTTATTAATTAAATTATTAGAATTAATAATCTGTGGGAATTATTTGGAAAATAATAAAAATATGGTGTTGGACTGAGTGTGATAGTTAGTAGAAGGGGGGTGTTAACTAAGCAAGCCCATTAAGAATATTTTATTTTATTTTTCATAAAATAAAGAAATTGGGGAAAGAAGCAGTAGAAGCAGATTTTGGAACTGAAGAACACGTGAAAGTGAGAAGAGCCTGAAGGGAAGGAGAACTTCGAAGATTCGACTCTGAGGTAAGGGGGTATTCTTCGGGTTAGTGATCCTTATGCGATTGTAGGTAGTAGGATTGATTAGGATTATCGTTTAGTTCAATCGTATGTGTCGGGTTGGGAATTTTGTTAGGTTTTGATAATCTTGTATGAATTGACATGATTCTGTTGATACTTGTGATATATGATGTTAATACATGTCAATAACTTGTTTGGAATGTGTAATTGTGTGAAAAACAATGATAATTGTGTGCTATGTTCGTATGTACCTGAAATTGGGGTTATGGGATAGGGTAAAAGCTGTCAAAATGGTGATTTTTGCTGTGCAGGTACGTAGGAACCGGTTCCCATGTGGGACGAACCGGTTCCCCCTTGTAAAAACAGAGAAGTATGGATTCTGGGCAGCTGGGAACCGGTTCCCATGTAGGGACAACCCGGTTCCCCATAGTAAAAACCAGAGACGAGACTTTTGAAGCTGCCAGGAACCGGTTCCCACGTAGGGACAACCCGGGTTCTGCAGCATTTTTCTGAAAATGTTTTATCTTTGAAAACCCATAACTTTTGATCCGAGTATCCGATTTATGTGCCGTTTTGGGCGTTGCGAAGCTAATGAGATGCTTTATCTGATGAAGTGATAATACGGGCAGTTGCCGACTTGTTTATTTATTCAATTAAAATATTGTTGAATTGGATTATGATGGCAATTAACATTAATGTGATGTGTATGTTGTTGTGATGATGTGGTGTTGTATGTGAATGATTGAATGATGTTTATACATGTACATACTTGTTGTGACGTTATTGGAAAGAGGTAATAAGCGATGTTAAGCATCGGGATGATGATGATGTATGATGATGTAAGTATGTGTCATGTGTGCATTATTCATAAATCATTTGCATTGGAAGGCTAATTCCCATTGTGCGGAGATTAGCGGGAAGTCATCGTGTGCCCATGTGGGGTGTGAGCGATGAGGCAGTAGTCGTGTGCCCATGTGGGGTGTGAGCGACTAGAGGGCAGTATCAAAGAGAGAAGTCCTGTGATATGATTCACGAATTTTGGTACCACATGCATAAGTGTCGTTGCATTCATTGCATTATAACATGATATAATTGGATGATTGTGTGGTGTGATAGATGATGTTTATACACTGATGCTTGTTTGTTATAATGATTCCGATTATATGTATGTTGAATGGATGATAGTTGCTATGAGATTCTATTGCTTATGATTGTATAATGGTTGTTAATTCGAATGAAACTCACCCTTACTTTGATGATTTCAGATTAAGGATGTAGCAGCGTTTTGATTGGGTGAAGATAGCTTATAGGCTAGCCCGTAGTTCGTGTCGAGTCATGCTCTGATTGTAACACTGGGATCGACTAGTCTTAGCGTTACTTGTTAAACTTTGTTGCCTTTTGGCTATGGATTTATGTATGGAGTATTTATGTGGAGATGTCCCTAATACTGTTGGTTTTAAGTTCCGCTGTGCTAAACACCTGTTTGTTATTGGTTAATTTTTAATAAAAGCATGACAATCGACTTTGATGTTTTATTTATTTAATAATTGTAGCATCCTTGCTGTTTAATTACTCTGATTATATTATAATTCCGAGGGGGTTTAGAAGGGTGTTACAATAGTGGTATCAGAGCATAGTCGGTCGTTGGAGTCAGAGTCTTAGTGTCAGTGTTCCCTTGTATGCGACTAGTGTAAGGTAAACACTGTCGATACTTTTATTCTGATGAGATTGTTTTGTGATTTAGCAGAACAATGGCTGGAAGAGGTGGAAGGAACGATGATACTATCGCAGAGGCTCTAGGCATGATTGCTGGTGTATTGGGAGGGAATGCTAATGGAGCTGCGATTGGTGCTGACAGGCAGTTGAACAGCTTTCAGAGGAACAATCCTCCACTGTTCAAAGGCACTCATGACCCTGATGGTGCTCAGAAATGGTTGAAAGAGATCGAGAGGATCTTCCGAGTGATCGATTGTGCAGAGAATCTGAAGGTGAGGTACGGTACTCACATGCTATCAGAAGAAGCTGATGACTGGTGGGTTACTACTAGGACTGAGTTGGATTCAGATGGGATTGCTATAACTTGGGCCATATTCAAGAGAGAATTTCTGAGGAAGTACTTTCCTGAAGATGTGCGGGGAAAGAAGGAAATTGAGTTCTTGGAACTGAAACAGGGTAGTATGACAGTGCCGGAATATGCCTCCAAATTTGTGGAATTGGCTAAGCACTACGTGCACTACACCAACGATGTAGCTGGAGAATTCTCTAAGTGTATCAAGTTTGAGAATGGTCTTCGTGACGAGATCAAGCAGGGTATCAGGTATCAAAGAATTCGCCGATTTGCTGATTTGGTGGACTGTAGCAGGATCTTTGAGGAGGACAGTCTTAAGCTGAAATCATCTCACTCTCGCGAGTTAGTTGATAAGAAGGGGAAGAAACCTATGGACAGAGGTACACCATATGGTAGGGGAAACCCAAGAGCTGGTAATTGGAAAAGGCCTAGTGGGGGAGATTCTGGTGCTCCCGTTAGGTGCTTCAACTGTGGTGAAACAGGACATAAGAGGAATGAGTGCAAGAAAGAAGAGAAGAAGTGCTTCAAGTGTAACAGAATGGGTCATATTGCTGCTGACTGCAAAATGAGAACAGTAACTTGCTATAATTTTGGAGAAGAGGGTCATATCAGTCCGCAGTGCACCAAACCAAAGAAGGACCAAGCTGGAGGGAAAGTCTTTGCTTTGTCTGGATCAGAAACTACTCCGGAGGATAGACTGATTAAAGGTACGTGTTTCATACATAACACACCTTTAATTGCGATTATTGATACTGGTGCGACTCACTCATTTATTTCATTGGACTGTGCTAAGAGGCTAAATTTAGAGATATCAAAGATTAATGGAAGTATGGTTATTGACACTCCTGCGTCGGGTTCAGTGACCACTTCATCTGCATGTTTGAACTGTCCTGTTGATATATTTGGTAGGAAGTTTGGAATGGACTTAGTGTGCCTTCCGCTCAAACAACTTGACATTATTTTGGGGATGAACTGGTTGCAATTTAACCGAGTTCATATCAACTGTTTTACGAAGACGGTCATCTTTCCTGAAGAAGTTAATGTTGATGAGTTGGCAATGACTGCAAGACAAGTGGGCGAAGCAATTCAAGACGGGGCAGCCGTGTTTATGCTCCTTGCATCGATGGAAGTGAAAGGAAGAGTGGTGAGTAATGAATTACCTGTGGTACGAGAATTTCCAGAAGTTTTTCCAGAAGATGTTAGAGAGCTACCACCTGAAAGGGAAGTAGAGTTTGCTATTGAGTTAGTTCCTGGAACCAGTCCTATATCAATGGCACCTTATAGAATGTCGGCATCTGAATTGACCGAATTGAAGAGTCAATTAGAAGAATTGTTGGAGAAGGAGTTCATTCGTCGAAGTGTATCACCGTGGGGTGCACCGGTGTTATTAGTAAAGAAGAAGGAAGGATCTATGAGGTTCTGTGTAGACTACAGACAACTGAATAAAGTTACAATCAAGAATCGGTATCCACTGCCGAGGATTGATGATTTGATGGATCAGTTGGTCGGAGCTAGTATATTCAGTAAAATAGATTTGAGGTCTGGGTATCATCAGATTCGTGTGAAGGCAGATGATATTCAGAAGACTGCGTTCAGAACGAGGTATGGTCATTATGAATACACTGTGATGCCGTTTGGAGTTACTAACGCACCTGGTGTTTTCATGGAATATATGAATAGAATTTTTCATCCTTATCTTGATAAGTTCGTCGTGGTGTTCATTGACGACATTCTGATTTATTCCAAAAGTGAAGAAGAACATGCAGAGCATCTCAGAATTGTACTGGGAGTGTTGAAAGAGAAGAAGCTTTATGCCAAACTGTCGAAATGTGATTTCTGGTTAAAGGAAGTGAGTTTCTTGGGTCATGTAATTTCCGAGAATGGTATTGCCGTAGATCCGACAAAGGTAGAAGCCGTGTCTCAATGGGAAGCTCCGAAATCCGTTACTGAAATTCGTAGCTTTCTGGGTCTTGCAGGTTACTATCGGAAGTTTATAGAAGGATTTTCAAAGTTAGCTCTACCATTGACGAAGTTGACTAGGAAGGGTCAAGCGTTTGTTTGGGACTCGAAATGTGAAGAAGGATTCCAAGAATTAAAGAAGAGGCTGATTAGTGCTCCTATTTTAATTTTGCCGAATCCGGCAGAATCTTTTGTGGTGTATTGTGATGCTTCATTGATGGGACTTGGAGGTGTGCTAATGCAGAATCAGCAGGTAGTTGCTTATGCGTCGAGACAACTTAAAGTGCATGAGAAGAACTACCCGACTCATGACTTAGAGTTGGCCGCGGTGGTGTTTGTGTTGAAATTGTGGAGACATTACCTTTATGGTTCACGGTTCGAGGTGTTTAGTGATCATAAGAGTCTGAAGTACCTATTTGATCAGAAAGAGCTCAATATGAGACAGAGGAGGTGGTTAGAGTTCCTTAAAGATTATGACTTTGAGCTGAATTACCATCCGGGTAAGGCGAATGTCGTTGCTGACGCTTTGAGTAGGAAGTCCTTGCATATGTCGATGTTGATGGTGCGAGAACTAGATTTGATTGAGCAATTCCGGGATTTAAGTTTGGTATGCGAAGGCACTTCGAATAGTATCAAGTTAGGTATGTTAAAGCTGACAAGTGGAATTCTTGATGAGATCAGAGAAAAGCAGAAAGATGATGTGGGACTAGTTGACAAATTGACTTTAATTAACCAAGGGAAAGGAGATGAGTTCAGAATTGATGAGAATGGCATCTTGAGATTTGGCGACCGTGTTTGTGTTCCTGATGTTACTGAACTGAAGAAGAGTATCTTGGAAGAAGGACATCGTAGTGGATTGAGTATTCACCCTGGTGCTACTAAGATGTACCATGATTTGAAGAAGTTATTCTGGTGGCCTGGAATGAAAAAGGACATAGCTGAATTTGTGTATTCTTGTTTGACTTGTCAGAAGTCAAAGATCGAACATCAGAAGCCGCATGGAACTATGCAACCTTTATTTATTCCTGAGTGGAAGTGGGATAGCATATCCATGGACTTTGTATCTGGATTGCCAAGAACAGCTAAGAACTATGAAGCCATTTGGGTTATTGTGGATCGACTGACGAAGTCTGCTCATTTCATACCGATGAGGATGGATTATTCGATGGAAAGGTTGGCACAGTTGTACATTGAGAAAATAGTAAGTTTGCATGGTATTCCTTCGAGCATAGTATCAGATAGAGATCCAAGATTTACGTCCAGATTTTGGGAAGGATTACAGAAGGCCTTGGGTACTAAATTGAGGTTGAGTTCTGCTTATCATCCACAGACTGATGGACAGACTGAAAGGACGATTCAATCATTGGAAGATCTATTGCGTGCTTGTGTATTGGAAAAAGGTGGTACATGGGATAGTTACTTGCCGTTGATTGAATTTACTTACAACAATAGCTACCATTCGAGTATTGGTATGGCTCCATTTGAAGCTTTGTATGGTAGAAGGTGTAGGACACCACTGTGTTGGTATGAATCTGGTGAAAGTGCAGTGATTGGACCAGAAATTGTTCAAGAGACGACGGAAAAGATTAAGATGATTCAGGAGAAGATGAAAGCTTCTCAGAGTCGTCAGAAGAGTTATCATGACAAGAGGCGGAGAACACTTGAATTTCAAGAAGGAGATCATGTGTTTCTGAGAGTAACTCCTACGACGGGTGTTGGTCGAGCACTGAAGTCAAGGAAGTTGACGCCGCGTTTCATTGGTCCGTTTCAGATTACAGAAAGAGTAGGAGAGGTTGCTTATCGTATTGCTTTACCAACAACACTTGCAAACCTACATGACGTATTCCATATATCACAATTGAGGAAATATATTGCGGATCCGTCTCATGTAATCCAGGCAGATGATGTGCAAGTGAGAGATAATATGACAGTTGAGGCGTTGCCTATGAGGATTGAAGATCGGAAGATAAAGCAACTACGCGGTAAAGAAATAGCTTTAGTCCGAGTAGCTTGGGGAGGAGCTGCAGGTGGAAATGTTACGTGGGAGCTGGAAAGTCAGATGAAAGACTCTTATCCCGAACTCTCCGTTTGAGGTATGTTTTCGAGGACGAAAACTCTTTTAGTGGGGGAGAGTTGTAACACCCCGTTAATTCTAGTGTATTAATTTAATTATTTTATTAATTAAATTATTAGAATTAATAATCTGTGGGAATTATTTGGAAAATAATAAAAATATGGTGTTGGACTGAGTGTGATAGTTAGTAGAAGGGGGGTGTTAACTAAGCAAGCCCATTAAGAATATTTTATTTTATTTTTCATAAAATAAAGAAATTGGGGAAAGAAGCAGTAGAAGCAGATTTTGGAACTGAAGAACACGTGAAAGTGAGAAGAGCCTGAAGGGAAGGAGAACTTCGAAGATTCGACTCTGAGGTAAGGGGGTATTCTTCGGGTTAGTGATCCTTATGCGATTGTAGGTAGTAGGATTGATTAGGATTATCGTTTAGTTCAATCGTACGTGTCGGGTTGGGAATTTTGTTAGGTTTTGATAATCTTGTATGAATTGACATGATTCTGTTGATACTTGTGATATATGATGTTAATACATGTCAATAACTTGTTTGGAATGTGTAATTGTGTGAAAAACAATGATAATTGTGTGCTATGTTCGTATGTACCTGAAATTGGGGTTATGGGATAGGGTAAAAGCTGTCAAAATGGTGATTTTTGCTGTGCAGGTACGTAGGAACCGGTTCCCATGTGGGACGAACCGGTTCCCCCTTGTAAAAACAGAGAAGTATGGATTCTGGGCAGCTGGGAACCGGTTCCCATGTAGGGACAACCCGGTTCCCCATAGTAAAAACCAGAGACGAGACTTTTGAAGCTGCCAGGAACCGGTTCCCACGTAGGGACAACCCGGGTTCTGCAGCATTTTTCTGAAAATGTTTTATCTTTGAAAACCCATAACTTTTGATCCGAGTATCCGATTTATGTGCCGTTTTGGGCGTTGCGAAGCTAATGAGATGCTTTATCTGATGAAGTGATAATACGGGCAGTTGCCGACTTGTTTATTTATTCAATTAAAATATTGTTGAATTGGATTATGATGGCAATTAACATTAATGTGATGTGTATGTTGTTGTGATGATGTGGTGTTGTATGTGAATGATTGAATGATGTTTATACATGTACATACTTGTTGTGACGTTATTGGAAAGAGGTAATAAGCGATGTTAAGCATCGGGATGATGATGATGTATGATGATGTAAGTATGTGTCATGTGTGCATTATTCATAAATCATTTGCATTGGAAGGCTAATTCCCATTGTGCGGAGATTAGCGGGAAGTCATCGTGTGCCCATGTGGGGTGTGAGCGATGAGGCAGTAGTCGTGTGCCCATGTGGGGTGTGAGCGACTAGAGGGCAGTATCAAAGAGAGAAGTCCTGTGATATGATTCACGAATTTTGGTACCACATGCATAAGTGTCGTTGCATTCATTGCATTATATCATGATATAATTGGATGATTGTGTGGTGTGATAGATGATGTTTATACACTGATGCTTGTTTGTTATAATGATTCCGATTATATGTATGTTGAATGGATGATAGTTGCTATGAGATTCTATTGCTTATGATTGTATAATGGTTGTTAATTCGAATGAAACTCACCCTTACTTTGATGATTTCAGATTAAGGATGTAGCAGCGTTTTGATTGGGTGAAGATAGCTTATAGGCTAGCCCGTTGTTCGTGTCGAGTCATGCTCTGATTGTAACACTGGGATCGACTAGTCTTAGCGTTACTTGTTAAACTTTGTTGCCTTTTGGCTATGGATTTATGTATGGAGTATTTATGTGGAGATGTCCCTAATACTGTTGGTTTTAAGTTCCGCTGTGCTAAACACCTGTTTGTTATTGGTTAATTTTTAATAAAAGCATGACAATCGACTTTGATGTTTTATTTATTTAATAATTGTAGCATCCTTGCTGTTTAATTACTCTGATTATATTATAATTCCGAGGGGGTTTAGAAGGGTGTTACAGCCAAGGTGCCAATACAAGGTTCTCAATGGAAATGATTGTTGTATGAAACTGTGATTGGAAAGTACGGGTTTGATGGAAAGATAGGATCTACTGACCCAAAAAAATTGAAAACAAGGATAAATGACTCGAAACCGGGGTGAGATAACGAACTCACGACTCAAATCCAGGGTGAGAATAACGAAATCACGACTCAAATCCAGGGTTGAAAAAGACGAGGATAAGGTCGACAGACCTACGATCCATGACTCGAAACCAGGGTAAGATCAACGGACCTACGACCCACAAGAAATTGAAAAAGATGAGGATAAGGTCGACAGACCTACGATCCATGACTCGAAACCAGGGTAAGATCAACGGACCTACGACCCACAAGAAATTAAAAAAGATGAGGATAAGGTCGACAGACTTACGATCCATGACTCGAAACCAGGGTAAGATCAACGAACCTACTACCCACAAGAAATGAAAAAGATGAGGATAAGGTCGACAGACCTACGATCCATGACTCGAAACCAGGGTAAGATCAACGGACCTACGACCCACAAGAATTGAAAAAGATGAGGATAAGGTCGACAGACCTACGATCCATGACTCAAAACCAGGGTAAGATCAACGGACCTACGACCCACAAGAATTGAAAAAGATGAGGATAAGGTTGACATACCTACGATCCATGACTCGAAACCAGGGTAAGATCAACGGACCTACGACCCACAAGAATTGAAAACATCGACGATGAGGCTGGAGAAGAAGAACATTATCAATAACATTGAGGTTGGGGATTGGGAATTGGTTTTAAAATGGTTTTCCAGGACGGGAACTGGGCTTTGAAAGGGTTTGCCAAGATGGGAACTGGGCTTTGAAGGGGTTTGCCAGGTTGGGAACTGGGCTTTGAAAGGGTTTGCCAAGATGGGAACTGGGCTTTGAAGGGGTTTGCTAGGTTGGGAACTGGGCTTTGAAAGGGTTTACCAGGTTGGGAACTGGGCTTTGAAATGGTTCGAAGGTCGGAAGGCAAAGGACCCACAACGTGGGGGATTGAATCCGAAAAGGTCGTCCACATGAGGGAAAATGACCACGGAGACTAGTGACGACTAGACTCTACCAAAAGACATCAGTAAACACTGAAGAATCAGAGAGATATTGATGCTTGCGAAGCATAAGAATTACATTAATCCCTCAGGCAAAAAGGCAGGGTGTAACTCTTCAAGAGTGGCAATCGTTCGAATTGCCACACACCTAGTATGGTTATTCAAACGATTAAAAAATGAGATGGGTTGACTGCCCACCCTCATTCACACTCTAATCTGCACCCAGCATATGGGAAATAACCTCGGAGACAACGATTCTGTCGAAGAAAGACATTGCGTCTGATCCACACTGTAGAGATTAGATGAGACTTCTTATGGGGATGTATATTACTTCGTGCCTTATGGGCACATATAAACTGGCTTATGCATTGATGCATGTTTGAATTTTTCTATGGCGTAATGCTCCATTTTGATTGATATGCTACGCTTTTGAGAATGCAATGTTATATGCGATGGATACTATATGCAGAGTGCCAAATAAAGGCATTAGTGAGGTAGACACCAGGGAGAATCCCCTTAGCGTTAAGGACCATGTAGAGATGCCACTGGATATTGGACTTTGACTTGTAAGACGCACATTCTCGTTGTTGGCTTGTAGAGTGTAGAATAACTTTTGACTTCTCACCATGTGCCACTGCTTGGAGGATTTTCAGCTTGAGGAGATTCCCTCGATTCATCATGTCGGGGATGAGAGATCCAGGTAAGAAGCCTTGATTAGGGAGGTAGAACAGCTCCTAGGAGAAATAAACTCCTATGCTTGGGGAGAGACCAAATTTCTAGGAGAAATAAACTCCAATGGTCGGGGAGAGACCAAATTTCTAGGAGAAATAAACTCCAATGGTCGGGGAGAGACAATATAACTCAAAAGAGTGTGCTCCCAGCTTCATGACCTACGAAGGAATTTTCCCCAAAAGATCCTTGGAGAGATTCGTCGAATCTCGACGTAACTGCCCCAGATTGGTCGAACTCAAGAGAGATTCCTCGGCGTGATTTCCCTAGATTGATCAAAGCTTGGAGAGATTTATCGACATGATTGCCCCAGATATGCTGAATTTGAGAGGTCAAACCTCGATTCAATTTCCCCTGATTAGGCACGTCTTACTAGAATCCTCAAGCTTTCTTTGCTTTGAAGTCAAACAAACATGGAAACAACTTTACCATGCTCAACAGAGTCTTAAAAATTCCCCCTCGAGGTAATCAAGGAAAGCATTAACTGTTCATGCCCAACGGAGTTTTTTAGAGAACCCGCCCTTTGATAATCAGTCTTATGAAATAAATAGCTTTTACTCCTCGGAGTTCTCAAGTCTCTTGTACTTTGACATGATCAAGTTACTCACTGATTCTCACCATGGTAACTCCCTTGATGTTAAACACATATTTCGTATGCAAAAGAATGTTAATTCTAAGAATGTTAATTCTAATGCAAAACCAATGTTAGTCTTGAAGTTTAAAGAAACTTTTTATTGAAATGAGGTTGCGACCTCTTGTGACCGAATCATTAGTTGACACAACCTCGATTTTTGCATATGGAAGATAAAGCAAACATACGATACCAACATGGATATGAGTCTCGCTTCATTGGGAGTCAGGTAAACGCCATCTCATCGGAGTGTGTCTTCAAAATAAACCTACTTCAATTAGGACTTTTAAGGGTTGTAACTTGGCCGGGTTCACAGTTTTTAGAAAACAAAGGATTTTTAGGCTCAAAATTATTTGGTACCCACCCCCTTCGTGATATTCTCCATTCCTAGGTTCAATTAACTCAACATGAGTGTTCATCCCTCACAAGGAATTTGGAATGGTTGAGGAATCAATGAAGTCTTTTGGACATGGCGGTCACTCACCTTTTATTCTTCTGATTCATTATCACACGACTTTGTTCTTGCTTGGCAATTTCATCATCTTTTTTCTCATGCTTCTTTTGCCATTATTTTTTTGCTATTTGTTTTTTTGAACAAGCCGCGTGACCTCGCATTATCTTTGATTTGTTGGATGTGATTGCGACAGCCTCGCTCCTTTGATTTAATGAAGGATTACCATTGTGGTATCGTCATCTCTCGATCTCTTGATGGAATAAGGATAATCATTGCGGTTTTGACATTCCTCAACCTTTTGAAGGATAACCATTGTTGTATCCTTAGATGCATACCCTTTTGGTGAGTTTTGAACACTCGATCAAGTTAAATGAACACTACCCTGCCTCAAGGTTAAAATGAGGGTTTTTATGATTAGAAAAGAAACTCCTACTTCAAGGCTCAAAGGGGTTGACGAGGTTCTATCTCCCTTATATCTCTGGTGTTTGGGGATTTGAAATAATGCCTGTATATCCTCTGTAGGGTTTTATTCAAAAGCACACAATTGGAGATTTTGCATTTTTATTTTTCATCATTCTCCCTCAGCTTTTTGCCTAAGCAAGCGATTGGTAAAGTTGGTATCATATGCGAGCAAATCATTTTATGAGTGATAACGAATGGATTACTTCAAGACAAACATAAACAGTGTATTATGATTTTCATTCGGAAATTAACAAGTTTTTGCATGCTAGCAATGCTTAAACAAACAATGAAATGTTAAAAATGAGAATGCAATAAAGAACTGAATGGCTGCCATTGTTGAGGAGACTTGACTCCGTTTAGACTTATTGCTCTTGAATACTTTCTGCAGTTTTGATACCCTTTTGAGACCTCAATTTGTGCATGGACCTCGTGATATGAATCAGCCATGTCTTGCACCTTGTCTCTAAATGACATTCAATCCTCAGTTGAATGGCTTTGTGCTCCAGCATGATAGTCACTTAGCGTTATCGTTACTTCCCAGAAGAAAACTCCAACGAAGTTGCCTAAGAGTTGTAAATTTTGCCTTACTTTAGGGATTCGAGCAATGCGAGTGATGCAATGCTCCAGATAAGAGTACGTCTTGCTTATCCCTCAATCGGGAGCCCAAAAGCATAGTTGCTATAGTAGTAATCGCCATCATAAATGGAAGAACCTTGTATGGTCATCAAACTCAAGAGAGTTACTTGTGGTGAAGAAGAACCAATACACAAATCTTAACCAATTGAAATTCTGACGAATAGGGAAGCGAATGGGCATAAGGCGATAAAACTACATCAATTTATTTCTCATCATCATCATTTTTTTTGTCTCTGTTAATGAGTGAAGGCTAATGAGAAGGGAAATTTGAGAAAAGGCAACTGAAATATGAAGTAGAACCTTGAGAATGAGAAGCGTTATGAAGAACACTCTTGAGTACCACACGGAAGAAGATTCTGACGAAGTCACCCAAGAATTTGTAATGCTTTAGGGATTTCGAGCAATGCAAATGATGCAAAGCTCAAGATAAGAATACGTCTTGCTTATCCCTTGATCGGGAGCCCCAAGCAACTTCCACACATGTACAAGAGATGATTACCACTTTGGCTTCAATATCCAAACCATTTAAAGTGAGAGTAAATGAACCTTGAAGTTTCTTAACATCAGGCACTAGGCACAATCAAACAATGTCTAAATCAACAGAGTCACGACTTTTTTATGGCTTCCAAACTTTCCTCCCAAAGGTGGAACCTTTTGTCAATTTCAATACTCGGAAACTTGAAGACTTCAATGATGTGAATGCTCCTTACCAAGAATAGGAATCTCAACATTATTTCAGACATTCTGATTCATAGGACCTTCTTTTGAGGTGAGATTAACATTGGCATTTGGCCTCTGGGGAACTTGTCTCGATTCTTCTTGTTAAAAAGAAAAGGCTTGAATAACCTCCATACACTGATTCATGTCAGCCCCTATTTCCGTTCTTATCTCAGTCAAAACCCCACGAAGTTGTTCCATTGTTAACTTTCAAGCACATAGCGGTGAGAAGTCAATTTTGTTGCTGAAGTCAGAATCTGAGTAGAAAGGGGCCCATATGCTTCTGAGAGAACCATGAAATGCATGATAATATGAATGCATGTTTCATTTATGGAGAATCCTAAAGTCCTTTCACACACTTTTTTTTCTCTTTTTCTTTTGGAATCAAAGCTTTTTTGTATATAATATCTTTTCTTTTCTTTTTTCTGCTTTTCTATTTCCTTTCTTCTTTTTCTCCTTTTTTTTTGGAAATAGACTTTAGGATCCCCCATAAATAAAGTGGATAAAGCAATGATGTTATGCAATGCAAAAGCATGGGATCAAGGTCCATATAATCTTAGTAACCACTGTACAATCCTCTGAATAACTGATGTATAACCTCTGCATAGGTCAAATGTCACAGGATCAAAGGTTCGACGCCTTTTTGGAACACCAGCATATCAAACACCTTGAGAACAGACCAAATAAAGGTCCAACCTCAAGTATGAAGAAGCAATGGTATGTAGGAGCCAAGGTTTCCTGTCCCACCCCAATCTCACGGATGTGTAGTCTAGACACGGACAAGTGGTCCCTAATGGTCACTAGGGTCTACAGTTCCCATGTGGTACAAAGTGTTTGAGGCAACAAGCGTGCCAGACACAGTGTTCCAAGAAAGAACCTCGCCTAGTTGTGGTACCCCATGTCAAGCTCGATCATAGCAAGCGCTACGGGAGTCAACATGAGCATCCACGCTAATCCTATGTGTCACTGGCCTGGGTAGTGGACCTTTTACCTCACAAAACCCCCCACCTGCAAAACAAAGCAGAAAAATATGTGGCCCCCACGGGGACCCATAATATAGTCCAAATGCATGATGTGCAAGCGGAAATAAACATGATATGCAAGCATATATACAAAACACATAAACAAACAAAGAAACACCCAACAAAAGAAACAAACAAAGGCTAGGATCGACTCGCTAAGTACGGACCCGCAACAGGTCTAACGTCCCCAGCAGAGTCGCCAGCAGTCGCACGCTCGCGAAAAATGAACAGAGTCGCCACCAATATATTTATCCCATAAGGGAAAGGAATATCAGGAAACCTAAGAAAGGATAAGAACAGGGTCTTGCGACCAGAGAATCTAGGTACGGGAGTCGGTTACGCAAGGGGAAGGTACTAGCACCCCTCGCGCCCATCGCACTCGATGGTATCCACCTATGTTTGTTTCTATCTAAAGGGTGTATGTCTATGTCTAAAACCTAAATGCAAACGCATGCAAAATGTAGGGAAAAGAAAGAATTGTACTCGCACGGGCCCTACCCCGCTGCCTACGTATCCTTTTCAGGAATCAGAGTTACCGTAGCTCGACTCATATGTTTCTGTTTGTTTTTGTGTTTTTTAGTTGGGCGGAGTTAACGTTCGCGCTCTTGCATAAGGGACAACCTATGATGCGTACAAGCGGAAATAACATTGCCCTTAAGAAAAGAGATGAGAGAGAGAGAGATTTTGAGTGTTTCGAGGAAATCCCTTAAGCAAGGGAAACTCGAGTTACTCTTTGGTTGGTGTTTTTTAGAAATTGGGAACTTATGCTCGAATGGTTCCCTTAAGCAAGGGAGATCTAAGCACTCGAATGATTCCCTTAAGCAAGGGAGATTCAAGCTTCCATTCCCTATTTAATGATTTTCACTTTTTATTAATGTTTTTTTTAAGTATTTTCTTTGTATTTTTTAAAGGGATTTTATTTTGGATATTTATTAAGTGTTTTAAAAGTTGAAAGGAAAAGAATGCAAGAAGGGAACTAATTCTATGTTCTAATCTAAGTGTTATTTTATGTACATAAGGAAATCTACATCTAATGGAATCGACATAAATTGCATAAACGCATAAAAAATAATAGACAAAAACTATACAATTCATTAAGGAACATATAAAGCAAACAAAAGGGATTCAATCAAAATTCCATCCACAATTATATACAAAAAGAATCAAAGCAAAAAATACAAGTACACTATGAAAGAAATGATTTATTAAAGGTATAGAAACAATTAAAAAAAATCAACAAAAATCAAGACAATTATTTACACATTCTAAAATACCCAAGATTATTTTTTTATACATTTTTATTTGAGTTAAAAGGAATTATGAATCAAAAATAAAAGCAAAACAAAAATTAAAAATGAAAATCTAATCTACACTGGAGGGAGGTGCAACAGCAGTTTTTTGAATGAACTAAAAACAGTTACAAGAAAAAAACTGCGCCTGATTCTGGGGGTGTGAAGAGCAAGGCGCTCATGCCCAGTCCAGAAATGTGTGGTGCATTAGCAACAAGGAGGCGCAATTCCAGAAAAGTGACAACCCAACGCACGTGAGGCCCAACGCCTTCACTTCTTTACACATTTATCTCATTTAATTTTTATTATTCAGAGATGTGTATGTTTATCAAAACAAAACGTGACAGGAACAAGTATCAATAGGGCAAGGTTATACTTAAGTTACAAAAGACAAAAGAGCAAATGGATCAATCAGGAAACGCCACATAATAACCCAATGATTAGAATAGGTCAAAGAGCAAAGTGAATGACTGATAGCATCGCGCCACGTCACTCCCTTCATGAAGAAATGTTGCAAACCCTCGCCGGACTGTTAACGTTCCGGTCATCTTCTCCGACGGCTTCACCGCGCCGAAGACTTTCGATCTGCCCAGAATATAAAAAAGGAACCACCTCCCTACTGGGTTTTCCTCACTGAATTCAAAAATAGGATTAGGTTTTCTTGAATCTTCTTCTATCATACAGATCGAAGCTACCTCTAAAAATTCTAACATTCTAAAAATCCATGAAGATAAGATATCTCCACGCCTCAACAATCCTCATACCACACAAGGTTCAAACGCACTACTCACATATTCAAATGATCATAATTTTACGGAAACAGAATCATAGATCAAAGACACAAGAAAAGCCGCACGCAAATCGCATCAAAATCAGACTGCAGTAAATATACACGCCTTATATGTATTGCTATCATGTTGAGGGAGGTTAAAGAACTTACTCGGCAACGAAGCTTGAAGAAGAGAGATGAAAATCTCCACGAGTCTTGTAGCTCCTTGTTGATGATGATGAACGTTTATGGAGCGTATGCGATACTCTGAGAAATGGACTCCAAAGATCCTCTTCTTCTTGCTGTTTGCAAACGGAGAAATCAACACCTTCCAAATGATGATGGTGATGACGAACATACAATAGCGTAGAGAGATGGCATAACATCCATGGTGGTGACAAAAAGTGAAGTAGAAGATGGCGGAGGTTGCGGTTATGGTGGTAGTAGAGATCAATGGAGGTTGAGAGGTAGATGATGAGAATCCATGGAGGATGAAGAAGTTTTTCGGTTATGGAGTTTGTTAGAGATTTGAAACAAACTCTTTGAGAGAAGAGGAAGGAGAATGGAGGGAAGAAAGGGTTAAGAAGCTGAAAAATCAAGTGTGTGGAGCTGCTGGTCTTTATATAGAATGAAGGTGAGCGTGATTCTTTAGGTGTGAGCAGTGTGGGATGACTCTCCTGCTTAGTGAACAAGGCTAGTGTGTTTATGGCAAAGCCTTTTTCTCTTTTCTGTGCCCAGTAAATTGCATGGCTGACTTTGGAAATATGTTGGTAAATGGTGTGTGTTTGAATGTCGAACCTCGCTGCCATGATACTCACTTTGTGACCTGATAGCTCTAACCATAGGCCTCCAAAATATACAATCTTGGTGTCGATTTAAAGAGTACCTGGCATAGAATAACTTTGGTGTTGGAAGGTTTTTGGGTCGATGCTTGAGGTGTGAGGAAAGTAGCTTGAAACTCATAGGAACACCAATGTTACATCTGCCTGCGCGCGACTTTTCCTTGCCCCCATGGCCTTAGCAAAAATATAACTTCTCGAAGGCGTCACTTTAGGACCTTGTGGTTTCCTCGTCATGTGTTCGATCATCACACACCCTAGCTTGATGGAAAGAGGGCATGACACGGAATATTTTGGAACCAAGCTTGATCCCAATGGGAATTTGTAGAGCCTTAAGACTGACCTTGAAATTGGCACGTTAGGTGTTTGGCAAAATGTCATGCGCGTGACTTGGATCTCTGCCCAGCCGGATGCGTGACATTGGTCTTGTGAGGACATGACTTTGGAAGCTCGTAATTGTTTCAATATTTGTCCAAATAACTTGATTCCTGGCTTGTTGTATAGAGCACATGGAGGAGAATAAAAGCGTACCAGTGTTGCATTTCAAAGACCCTTGTATCTTTCAATAATCAGTCTTGAAATTGGCACGCCACGTGTTTGATGGAATGTTCACGCGTGCCCAGAGTTTTTCTAAGTGTCATGACTTGGATCCAGTGTGTTTCTTCCAACTTCTAATCCCTTTATCTCTTCAACCAGGCCTCGAATGAAAAAACTTTCAACTAGAAAGTTGTAGCACGCCATGATTTGCACATTTTTTATGTTGGGAATTTTCTGAAATAAGGCCTTTTGACACGTGTAAGCCTACTGTGAAGCCAGCTGACCAGCCATCTTTAAAATCTCAAAATATTTTCTAAGTGTTGAAACTTTCCATTTTTAGCCATATTTCCCAAAATAGAAACTTTGACCAATTTGCCCTGATTTTATTAATCCTTTGACTTTTCTTGACTATTTTCTACCATGGGTCAATATTTGGATAATTCCTCTGATCTTGACCAAAATGTCCAAAAGTCAACTGTCTGATTTTCCTGACTATTGGTGGAATTCTTGATTAAATCTTCTCCCAATCAAATCCAGTCAAATGAGTAATTCTCCATGATCAATATGAAAGTTTCCCACTCATATAACCAATCCCTGATTTAATCTTGACCAGAAAGTCAACTGGTTGACTTTGGTCAAAGAAGCCCTGATTAAAGCGATCAGACAATTCCCAAGCTTGCACATCCTCACCAATAATCTGAACTGAGGGAAACCCTAATTTCAAGGGGTCTTGAGTATGAGAATATAATTCCACATTGGGTTTTAAACCCTTCTTTTCGATCAAGTACCAATGACATGAATGTATGTAATGACATGGCCTAAATGGATGTATGCTTATGGATTGTAAACCAGATAAATAAGGGTAGGACAAATTTGGGGTATGACACGTCTCCCCCGAGCAAAGGCATCGGGGGCCCTCCAAAACTGTTGTGAAGGGTCGTGAACATTCCTCTCCTGAGGACAACCACCGAGCTTCTAGTAAAACACAAGGAAAGCGCCACCGAAGCCCTCCCCAGAAACACTCAACCGTGGAAAACACTCAGTCTCCCCGGGTCCAAGCGACGGGGAAGACTTCCGCAGCCCTCTGTCGGAGGACATCCGAAGAGCCCGTCTACCCATAGGGATGGAAAAGCCCCCAACTCTGGACCTCTACGACGGGACCACAGATCCTGACGACCACATTCGGAGTATTGAAGCCGTCATGGACTACCACGTGGTCCGAGGATCTATCAAATGTCAGATCTTCCCGACAACACTCAGAAAAGGAGCGATGACCTGGTACAGGAACCTTCCTCCAAACTCTATCCACTCTTGGTCAGAGCTTAAAAAACTCTTCTCAAACCACTTCACAGCCTCTCGCCGACAGCCGAACTCTTAAGCAACCCTCGAGGCCGTAATCCAAGGAGCCAACGAACCTCTCCGAGAATACCTCGACTGGTACAGACAAATGATCACATGAAGAGATACCTCCTGGAACGAGGACTCCTCCCCGGGAGCGACTTCAAAAAAGCCATCAAAATCAAAAAGGTACGCACCATGGACGCCCTCCTCCTCAAAGCCCAAGCCTACATCGCCTACGAGGAAGGCGAAGCGGCCGTGAAGAAAACTTGAGGGGAAATGACACTACCCGCAGCTCGAGCCAAGACTACTCTCTTTCCCGTCGAGGCAAAGAGAAGAGGAAAGACGACAGGTCCCGCGACATAAAGGAGCAAAGAGGACTAGCTGGTCGTTTCAATGAATACACCCCGCTGAATGCTTCACGCGAGCGCACTCTGGCCGAGTGCAAGAGCACAGAGTTCAAAAACTCCAACGTCCGGCCGCCGAAGCCAAATCCCACCAGGTCGGGGACCGACAAATCCAAGTACTGCAAATACCACAAGAGTTTTGGGCATCTAACTGATGAGTGTGTACACCTGAAAGATGCCTGAAGGTATTTTGCAAGTTGGCTGCATTATTGGTAAAACATACCTTGTTGATTGTGTTTATGCAGGTTGCATATATTGTGTGGAGCTAATACAAGTTTTGTAAAGAATGTCATGATCGATGTCATGACATCCATGTGTGACAGCAGGAGCTGTTATTATTTGTTAATCGTGTTTCCTGATTTATCCTTCTTATCAGTTTAGGAAACTTTTTATTGAGTGCTGCACATTCCGTCCAGCAGATCCTATTGACAGCATAATGTGTAACAGACAGTTGACGCGTGAATTAGGTTAACTTTGTTAACCCTAATGTATTTCTAAAAAAGCCCAAGGCCCAAGACTGCATATAAAAAGACCTGCAATCCTAATTTGGAACGCAGACAGAATATTATATTTGTGAAGAACGGATGTTCTGTAACTGTCTCGTGTGATCCAAACAGTTATCATATTGATAATCGTTGTGGAGTAATTTGTTCTGTTTCTGTTACTTGTGATCCATGCTATTATCTTTGATGATTGCGTTGGAGTTAGTTTATGTTTTAGTTGTGCCACTCTAAGCTTTTAAGCACGAGTGCGTGTCTCTTGATTGAAGCTTGTAAGCAGATCGAGTTGTGTCTTTGAAGAGTGTCTTCTATCTGTAATTGTTTATTGTGTATGTGTATCATTGATGTGATTGAGGGGGAGTGGAATGGAGATATTCCATATCTAGGTAGAACTTAGGTAGAAGGGTCATTGGGTAGTGATTAAGTGAGGAGTTGTAAACTGGGAGTTTAGCTCTGACTTGATACTGCTGATAGTGGACTTCATCCCGGTCTTGGTAGCCCCCAGAGTAGGTTGTTTGAACCGAACTGGGTCCCTGATTAGTGATTAAGTGAAGAACTAGCTGCTGGATACTCTGAGATGTGTGTACTAAATGGGGAATTAAGCAAGAGACTGACAATGTATGAAAATGCTTATGCATTATTACAAGAAGAAAGTGCAAAACTCATAATGAACATTGTAGATCTAGAAGGAGAAGTGCAAGACACAAAAAGGGGAAAGAAGGAAAAACAAGAAGCTCAGCACACTCCTATCTCAGCCAAAAGGTGATATCAATATGGTAAGCTAGGTCACCTGAGGTTCACTTGCCCTGAGACTCAGGAATCCTCCTATAGAAGGACACCTCATCAGAAAAACCTGACTAAGGAGAAGCCATCGCAATAAAAGCCACGGGTGAAAGCTAATCACTTAAGTCATCAAATACCCGAAGAGAAGGCTGTAAAGAAAGCAGGAAACTCCAGAAAAAGGAAATCCAGACGAAACAAACATCACAAAAGGATGTAAGTTTCTCAGCTACAAACAGGAACAAAACAGTCATAGAGGACAGTGTAGAAGGAAGTGAGTTGACTCACACAGCAGACCAGGTCAATGTCAATACAGATGTCTTAACATCAAAACTGGTTGAGAGCTCAATTGTGCAAATTGAGACGAACAAAGCATTCAGGATTGATGAAGGTTCGTCAGTAAATATTCAAAGAATCATTCAACAGGAGATCACTGCTCCAAATACCTTCCCAAGGAAGGGTTCCATCAACAGTCAGGACCCCCTGAGAAAGAAGATTCTAGAGGTAGACCAAGTCTCAAGATTCTGGATGGA
Organism: Vicia villosa; assembly: GCF_029867415.1. Lineage (NCBI taxonomy): Eukaryota > Viridiplantae > Streptophyta > Magnoliopsida > Fabales > Fabaceae > Vicia > Vicia villosa. The sequence continues at coordinate 196,265 of NW_026705733.1, forward strand.
AAAAGCTTTGGACTCACAGTCACACTTGGAAGATCAAGTAAGAAAGGAGAGCAAGATTCTTGTAATCACAACTGAAGATGCTGAGCTGATGACAGGTATGATTTCTACTAATCTGTTGAAATGGTTTACATCAAGCTGGACATACCTTGGTGTTCCTCACCATAATATAGAGTGGAATGTTGTAAATATGCCTTACTACATCAAAAACAAGGTGGAGGACAAATGGAACCTCATCCAAAAGCCAACCACTGATCCAGATATTGCCAACAAGCTATATATCCAGGAGAACTATTAGATGACATCCCATCAAAATAGCCCTAGTATGATCACAGAGTGCAATTTTACCTCAGAAACAGACTTAGAACTAAATCACAATGGTGAGATGCCTCAACAACCTCGGTTCATATCTCTTGAAACAATACCTTGCACACACACTCACTCAAAAGGGGACAACCCTAAAAAAACTCTGAACGATGCAAGTATGCAAATGGTACATATAATGCATATTGAAGATGAGTCTAACAAGAGTGACGAGAACACCTCTAACAAAATCACTGACAACTTCACAAAAACCTCTGATGCTACACAGTTTGAGAACTTGCGAAGCAAGTTTGGACTTTGCATCCTTGAAGAACCATAGTGTTAACAAAAAAAACAGGTGGAGAAGACACTTCTTTTGGCTTTGGCAACATTTGTGGCCAAACATGGGGAGAAGTAAGTAATATGTGTCACCCCAGAACAACAAGAATGGTGGTTGTGTGTTATCAACAAGATTCTATTTGCTTATCTTTGTGTTGATCTGTTTGTGCTTGTGTTTGTGCTTGTGCTACTCTTGTGGCTTGTGCTTGTGCTTCTATTGTGGACTGTCTGTTTTTTGTCTGAGCACTGTGTGCATACTGGTGATGTATGCTGTTTATTTGTATTAGCTTATGTTTGTTTTGATTATCCGCTGCAAGTGTTTCTCTGGTATGGTGTGACAGGATGTTTTAGCCAAAAATTTGCCAAAGGGGGAGATTGAAGGTGTTTTACAGGTTGGCTGCATTATTGGTAAAACATACCTGGCTGATTGTGTTTATGCAGGTTGCATATATTGTGTGGAGCTAATACAGGTTTGGTAAGGAATGTCATGATCGATGTCATGACATCCATGTGTGACAGCAGGAGCTGTTATTATTTGTTAATTGTGTTTCCTGATTTATCCTTCTTATCAATTTAGGAAACTTTTTATTGAGTGCTGCACATTTCGTCCAGAAGATCCTATTGACAACACATTGTGTAACATACAGTTGACGTGTGAATTAGGTTAACTTTGTTAACCCTAATGTATTTCTAAAAAATCCCAAGGCCCAAGACTGCATATAAAAAGACCTGCAATCCTAATTTGGAACGCAGACAGAAGATTATATTTGTGAAGAACGGCTGTTCTGTAACTGTCTCGTGTGATCTAAACAATTATCATGTTGATAATCGTTATGGAGTAATTTGTTCTGTTTCTGTTACTTGTGATCCACACTATTATCTTTGATGATTGTGTTGGAGTTAGTTTATGTTTTAGTTGTGTCACTCTAAGCTTTTATGCACGAGTGTGTGTCTTTTGATTGAAGCTTGTAAGTAGATCAAGGTGTGTCTTTGAAGAGTGTCTTCTATCTGTAATTGTTTATTGTGTATGTGTATCACTGATGTGATTGAGGGGGAGTGGAATGGAGATATTCCATATCTAGGTAGAACTTAGGTAGAAAGGTCATTGGGTAGTGATTAAGTGAGGAGTTGTAAACTGGGAGTTTAGCTCTGAATTGATACTGCTGATAGTGGACTTCATCCCTGGCTTGGTAGCCCCCAGAGTAGGTTGTTTGAACCTAACTGGGTAAACAATTCTGTGTGTTCTTTACTATTTTTATGCTGTTTTGTTATTACTGTCTGTGCTGCGTAATTGTGGATGTGATAACATCCAGTTTGACATCGAGCGTGTGTTACTAGAGTTTTCAATTGACATCAGAGTAGGCACCCTGCCTGTTTTCATCTGGGTGAGATCTAGGGATAACAAAATTCTGGTACTATGGAGAAGGAACTGTTAGTGTTTGGAAACAGACCACCTATCTTGGATGGCTCTAACTATGACTACTGGAAACCTCGTATGGTAGTAGTTATTAAGTCTGTGGAAAGTAAGGCCTAGAGAGCTGTTGAAAGTGGATGGAAACATCCTGAGAAAATTCTGGAAGATGGAACCACTGTTCTAGTCCCTGAAACTCAATGGAGCAAATTTGAAGAAGAGTTAGCTTTGGGCAATTCCAAGGCCCTAAGTGCACTATTCAATGGTATTGACAAGAACATATTCATACTTGTGCAACACTGTGAGCTGGCTAAAGAAGCTTGGGATATTCTCAAAACAGCACATGAAGGCACGTCCAAGGTAAAGATGTCGAGACTTCAAATACTTACCACCAAGTTTGAAAATCTCAAGATGAAAGAGGATGAAACCATCTATGAGTTTTACATGAATGTCCGCGAGATTTCAAATAACTCAGCAGCCTTAGGAGAAAAAATGACTGAAGAAAAACTGGTAAGGAAGATCCTCAGATCACTGCCTAAGCGATTTTATATGAAGGTAACTGCTATAGAGGAAGCTCAAGACATCAGCAACATGAAGCTGGACGAACTTATTGGTTCTCTCCAAACCTTTGAGTCAAGAATCTGTGATCCTGTTGAAAAGAATAACAAAAGCATCGCGTTTGTCACCAACACAGGTGATAATTCAAAAGAAAGCAATGGTGGAAGTGATGAGAATTTATCAGACGCCATAGCCATGCTTGGAAAACAATTCAACAAACTTATTAAAAGAGTTGATCAGAAGTCCAGACCCAATGTCAAGAACACTTCCTATGACATCAGTCAGACACATGACTTAAGCAAAAGGTTCAAAGCTGAGGAGAAACCCTATCTAGGGAAAGGGGTACAGTGTCATGGATGTGAAGGATTCGGACACATTAGAGCTGAATGTCCTACCTACCACAAGGAGCAAAAGAAAGGACTGACTGTTACTTGGTATGACGAAGACTCAGATTCAGAAAAAGAAGCTGCAAAACATGTCACAGTTTCAACAAGAATCTATGAATCTGATGATGATTCCAGTGATGATGAGCTAACCTTTGATGAACTAGCTGCCTCGTACAAGAAGTTGTGTAAGGAGAATGCTGAAGTCTGTAAATAAGTGGAGAAGCAAGAGATAATCATAAGAGATCTAGAATCTGAAAAGATTAAACATCTTGCAACCATAGACTCCCTCAGTAGTGAAGTAAGCATTTTGAACCACAAACTTGATCAAATGACCAAGTCATTCAAAATGCTGAACAATGGATCTGATACTCTAGAAGAAATTCAGGAATCTGGACAAAGATCAGGAGACATGTTTGGAGTGGGATTCGTGGCTATAGAGGAATTAATCTCTAAACACAGGAGGACAGAACCCAAAATGTGTGTGACTAACCAGATGTCAATCCAAATGTTACAACATCAAGGAAACAGAAGAAGGAGGTTCCCAAAGAAAAGGTTCCAGAAATGGAGGTGTCATCACTGTGGAAGATTTGGTCACATAAAGCCATTCTGTTTCAGACTATTTGGATATCCAGACCAAACTCAACAAGCCAAACTTGATCATGATACTAGTAACAGGAAGCAATCTGGGATAGCTAATAATGTTGCTCTAATAGCACACATCGCTCTAAGAATGCCCACCAAAGAAGATTGGTACCTTGACAGTGGCTGTTCAAACCATATGACGGGTAGCATGAACTCACTAGTAAACCTTAAACCTGAGGAATCCAACTATGTGACTCTTGGTGATGGAGATGTAAGAGAAATCAAAGGTGTTGGCAGGATAGAAGGTCAGGGTGTTCCTAACCTACATAATGTTTTACTTGTACAAGGACTGTCCACAAACCTTATACGCATCAGCCAACTGTGTGATGAAGGAATGTATGTCAGATTCACTAAAGAAGAGTGCATTGTTACCAACAAAGAAAATGAAGAAGTCATGAAAGGAGTGAGATCTGAAAATAAAATAATTGTTATCTATGGGAGCCAAAAAATTCCAAGTCACTAACTACTTATCCCATAACCAAAAGGAAAAATGAAGAAAAAGATCAAGAAAGAACCATCAAATCGGAAGCTCCTACTCCCAGAACAAGAATCCTGATAGAAGAAACGGATGAGTCTGATGATGAGATCTACATTGAAGAACTCGCCAGCGAAGAACTAGCTACTGGATACTCTGAGATGTGTGTACTAAATGGAGAAATGAGCAAGAGATTGACGATGTATGAAAATGCTTATGCACTGTTACAAGAAGAAAGAGTAAAACTCATGATGAACATTGTTGATCTAGAAGGAGAGGTGCAAGACACAAAGAAGGGAAAAAAGGCAAAACAAGAGGCTCAACACACTCCTATCTCAGCCAAAAGGTGCTATCAATGTGGTCAGTTAGGTCACCTGAGGTTCTCTTGCCCTGAAACTCAGGAATCTTCCAATAGAAGTACACCTCAACAGGAAAACCCGACTAAAGAGAAGCCATCGCAACAAAAGCCGTGGGTGAAAGCTAATCACTCAAGCCATCACATACCTGAAGATAAGGCTGTAAAGAAAGCAGGAAACTCCAGAAAAAGGAAATCCAGGCGAAACAAACATCACAAACGGATGAAGGTTTCTCAGTTACAAACACGAACAAAACAGTCATGAAGGATATTGTAGAAGGAAGTGAGTTGACTCACTCAGCAAATCATGTCAATGTCAATACAGAAGTCTTAATATCAAAATTTGCTGAGAACTCAATTGTACAAATTGAGACAAACAAAGCATCCGAGATTGATGAATGTTCTTCAGTAAATATTCAAAGAATCATTCAAAGGGAAATCACTGTCCCAAGGAAGGTATCCATCAACAGTCAGGATCCTCTGAGAAAGAAGATACTAGAGATAGACCAAGTCTCAAGATTCTGGATGAAAAGAGCACTGGACTCATAGCCACTCTTGAAAGATCAAGAAAGCAAGGAGAGAAAGATTCTTGTAATCACAACTGAAGATGCTAAGCAAATGACAGGTATGATTCCTACAAATCTTCTGAACTGGTTTAAATCTAGCTGGACACACCTTGGTGTATCTCACCAGGATATAGAGTGGAATGTCGTAATCATGCCTTAATACATCAAAAACAAGGTGGAGGGCAAATGGAACCACATGCAAAAGTCAACTATTAATCTAGATATTGCCAACAAGCTAGATATCCAGGGGAGCTCTCAGCTGACATCCCACCACAATAGCACTAGTGTGATCACAGAGTGCAATTTTCCTTCAGAAACAGGTTTAGAGCTAACTCACAATGTTGAGATGCCTCAACAATCTCGGTTCATCTCACTTGAAACAATAACTTGTCCACACAGTCATACAGAAGGGACTAACCCTGTAAGAACCCCGAATGATGCAAGTATGCGAATGGTACATATGATGCATATTAAAGATGATCCTAACAGGAGTGACGAGGAGTTTGAGAACTTGCAAAGCAAGTTGGGACTCTGCATCCTGAAAGAACCATAGAGTCAAAAAAAAAAAACAGGTGGATAAGACACTTCTGTTGGCGTTGGCAACTTTTGTGGCCAAACAGGGGGAGAAGTAATATTTGTCTCACCAGAACAACAAGAATGGTGGTTGTGTGTGATCAACAATTCTAATTTGCTTATTTTTGTGTTGATCTGTTTGTGCTTGTGCTACTCTTATGACTGTTGTCATACCCTAATTTTGACCCCCCTGAGATGTCATATCTTCAGGCTTCTCATCAGATCAAATCAGATACTCAGAACAGTCACTTGTTCATCTGATGCTCAATCGAGGATGTTCAGAAACAAGAGAACTCAGGCAAAGGATAAATCAATAGAATGATTAGTCTCTAATACAATCATGGGACCCAAAAGCTTCATTTTTATTCACCTATGATTGATTAGACACACAGTCCTCTGAGCTTAGATTTACCCAGGTCACCAGACTAGGGTTTTTGAGCCCATCAAAGGCTATAATCAGGGATTACATTTGGGAAATCCTAAAAAGCTCCAGGATATCTATCAAAGGCTTCAATCATCTTCAATTAGTTCATATGTCAATATCCATAAGGCATTACACTTCAATTCAAGATCCACAGTCATCAATTTCATCTAGTTGACAATTAGGGTTTTTGACCTAATTCACCTGGACAGTTGACTTTTAATCAGGACATGGATCCAAAACTCAAAACATGGTTCAAGAACTTATATTACCTCAACATAGTCCATTCATATCATCCATTTGAGGAGGAGAACTTGGTTCATCACAAAAGTCCAAAATCTCACTTCATTTAAAAAAAGTCAACTGTACAAGTATAGGATCACCTTTGACTTTTAGGGTTTTGGTCAAATCATGACTTTTAAGGATCAATATCATCAATATATGATTATTAAAATCATTTGACCAAAGAAATTCAAGAAAATTCACCAAGGATCAAAAAGTCGGGAATTAGGGTTTTTAAGGGCATTGTGGGAACTCAAAATTTCACTTACACAACTCAAAAAACTTCCAACATGAAATTTGTAGATCTTGCAAAATAAAACAACATCTTAAAATGCAACTTTTTTCAAGAAATCAACCATTTAAGAGATTTAGAATTTTGAAGCTTTAGGTCATAAAACTTAGAAATTTTTCTAAGTGTTTTTAACTTAGTTTTCTTCCAACTTTGGGCTCATTTTTCACAATTTTCCCAAATGATTCTGAAGAAACCCCAAACTAATGAATTGAAGTAGATGTTTAGGGCTTTCCAAATTGTGTTCAACCTTCTCCAAATTCATTTTGAGCTAAGAGTTATGCTTGTTCAAAGTTGGCCTCATGAAGGAAAATTATAGGTCATGCATCATTTTGAAACTTTGCAATTTTGTGCATATGACCTCATAAATGGATGCTACACGACCCATAACACACCTGCAAACATGCCATGCATTCATTTTCGCCGTGGCATAAGGATTGAGGAAGATTCCCAAAACAAGAACATGTGATTATGTAATGATTACATTTGGGAATTTATGGCAAATGGATGAATCATCAAAGGAATCTTCTCACCAACCAATTAGAGCTCATTCTGCATCAGAAATGTTCCCTAAAATCATATGGAATCAATGGATAGGGAGCTAGCTCGAAAATGCAATGATCATATTTTGGATATTCCTTGAATTCCTTCATGGCCAAGAAACCAAAACTCTCTCATTAAACAAGCTCACTCCCTCAATCTGTACAAAACCATTTGCCTATAAATACAAGTTCATTCCTCAGTATCAAACACACCAAAGCAACTCTATTCCTTGCTTTCTCCTTCTCTCTCTCATGCTTATGGTTTTTCAAAGTTCTTTGGCAAGAAGAATCGTTTTCTTCAAACCAGAGCTCTTTTTTGGAAAGTAAGTATTTTAAAATCTCAAGGGGGTTCATTTGAGGTGATCCAAGCACCTGGATCACTTCTGTAAGTGGAGGAACACCATTGTTGCTTTCATTTTGGAGCTCGTGCAGTTGGAGGTCCATAGAGCAATTCAGAAGGTGTCAAGCAAAGCCAAGCATCCAAACACATTCCTTAGGGTGTAGTGAAGCTATTCAGATGGTCGCAGCTCATCTGTAATTGCAGATTCATCAACCTCCATGTTCACTTGAAGCTCAAATCGAAGGGGCCGGGTAGAACAATTATGAGGTATTCAAGTCATAATAAGTATTCAGTTAGCATCATTGTGTCCCAAGGAAGCTTTTAGGATCATTCATACAAGCCCAGGTGTTCTCCATCATCCTCACGACCTCCATTTTCAGAGGTAAGTTTCTCAACTCCACCTCTTTAATTCGTGTACCTTTTTGGTTAAAACTCAATACCATCTCATTCAGCATCATCAGAGGATTAAAAACCCTCTATCATCAGTCATTTATACTTCAGTATAGCCATTTAATTTAAATTTCAAATTTTAGGGTTCTTCACGTATTTTAGATAATTCAGTAGATGTAGTTAATATAAATTCATGTTAGTTACATATTTGAAATCGTGAGAGAATTTAGAGAAAGTTTGGTCTTCACATCTTTGCAAATGGTTGAGAATTGAGAGAGTTCAGAATTTCAAAAATATGAGAGCTTGAGGTTGAAGATGACAATGGTGGTGGCGTGCAAAATTCAAATTCAGGGCTGAAGTTTATTTTATTTTGAATGGTAAAGAGTGTTTGTGTGTTGCGCGTGCCCAAGGTCTGGGGTTCGAATCCCCCTCGCCCCAGACCTTTTGATTTTATTTCTTTTTTTTGCTTCTATGCACTTAAATAACATATGTATTGCAATGGAACCATTACCTTGTCACCAAGCGCGCGTTGGCTCAATGGTGTTGTTTTGGGCTGGTAACGTAAAGGGCGTGGGTTCAAACCTTGGTGGAGACAAAAACCTTTTTTTTTTATCACTTGTTCACTCTATTTTCTACACAACTTTAACTAATTCATTCACCTATTAAATTAAATCATTTTCACTTCATTTTTCACACACTTATCATTTAATATATCTATTTTATGAATAACCCAAAAAATCACAAAAATATTATTTATTTAATATATATTTTTTAGGTTTAAAATAACACATTTTTAAGTATTTTAAAATACTTTAAATATGTTTTTCTATTAATTTTCAAAAAAACCTAATCTCTTGTAAATATTTTTGTGATAAAACCCTAATCATGTAGGTCTTAATTAGGTATGGACTTTGTCTAAACCCTAATTAAGTTGACTTTTGTCAATTTTCAAAATTGTTTTCAAACCTTAATTAAACAAACGACTAAGGTTTTTAGACAACAAAGCCTCGTGTTATTTCAAATCTTTTCAACTGTTTTTTTCATAAACAGTAAATCATTTCTTCTAGGCCTCTAATAGAGTGTAAGTCCCAGCACCTTTTTCTTTTCATAGTTTGTTTTCAAAAACTATATTTACAAAATCCTCTTTTTGTTTTCAAAACATTCTTCTGGTATTTGAAGGGCATTATTCCCGGTGAAACTCTTCAGATACCTATGTGACCTATGTCCATCTTCATTTCTTCTATTTTCAAAAACCTTTAAACTGTTTATCATAAATATTCAAACTGTTATCAATCAACTGCTGGTAAGGATTTGTGCATACATCTTCAAGGCCTCCACTCCATCCAGGTTAGGCTTTACAAGCTTTCAATTTACAGTCTTTATTTAAATTACTGTCAAATATAGAACTGTTTATATATTGTTTAGAACTACTGTCATACGGTGAACTGACTTTTATTATCGAAATGTCGCCACCGACTTTTATTTTATCCAAACAAGTTAGAAAGGCTAAAAGAAACAGGAAAAACCTTTTAAATAAAATAGGGTTCGGGGGGTAATTATGCAAAGGGAAGGTGTAAGGCACCCTTTGCATCCATGGTTTTCCATGGGCTCTTAATTGCTTTGCTCTTCGTTTTCAGAAATATAGAAGAAAAAGAATAGGGACTTTAGCTCGTAAATGAGCGTAGCCCTTTTGAAGGATTATGAGAAAGAATACAAAACGTTTAGAGCAATTACCTTAAACTTAGATGATAGGTTTCTTTTAGCCTTTCAGGATGAAAGGGTCTATCCATGCCATGAGAAGGCAGGAAGCCTTTCGTTTGGATGTAAACGGGTCATCGCATTATCGTTCGCCATAAGACTGACCCATGCCATAGAGAGGCAGGTAATCTAAGGGAAGGATCAGAATAGCCTTTTCGTAGGCAGCCAGAGGATACCTCAACCTTTCGTAGGCAACTTTCGAGGGTCGAAGTCATATTCGTGTACCGACAGCAGCATCATTTTAGGGATTTATGACTTTTATTTGTATCGAGGCAACAGAGTTGAGGTATCCTCGAATTCGAGGGACATGGCTATTCTGCAAAAAAACAGAGGCAACAGGCAACAAGGCAACAGAGAGGTTACCCCAAAAGAGTGCGTTGGTGCAGCAATCACGTGATTATATTCAATTATATTATCTTGTAAATTTAAAATGATTCTAATTCAATTCAGAGTTGCACTCCCTAGGGTTACTAACCACAACAATTAATATTAACACTGATAATGGGGAAGGGAAATTGCAACCAGCGGAGAAGAGGGGAATTGAAACCAGCGGGATAAAATAAAGCAAATAGGTTTGAAACAAGTAATAATTGAGATCAGGGTTTAGGGTTACCGATATTCGTAGCTTTGGCAATTTGACAAACCCTGAAAAGGTGGGAAAAATAATCAAACAAAAATAGGGTGAGTGCATTATCGGTTCGGAGGCAAACAAAGCTAACCCTAAAAAAAATAAAAAGATAAAGAAATTAAGAATAAATAAACAAATAAATAGGCACTTAGCTTTGAATTTGATCTGACATGGTTGGCGGTCGGAGGAAGCCTCGGGGTTTACCCTGAAAATGGCAAGGCAAAGGCAGAAGGAGGAGTAAGTGTATGCACAGTTCAAAAAAGTATAAAGGGCAAACCCTAAAATCAAAAGGAAACAAAATAGACTTTTTAATTGAATACTTAGCTTTGGATTCTGAAGGCGCGTAGTCGGAAAGCATTTGAAAAGTAACCCTGAAAAGGCATAGAAAAAGAGGAATATTTTTAAATGTAGGACAGATTCTCGTAAACCCTGATTCGGGCGTTTAAATAAGATAAATTCTCGATTTAATTAATTATTGGTTTCACAACCTAATTAATTAAATCGAAGAAAGAGAATAAAATCAAGTAAAAAACATTTTTTATGATTTTGTGAAGGAAAATGAATTATGAAAGATGTTTAAATAAATTATTTAATTAAAACAAGTAAATAATGAATAATAAATATTTTAAAAAATAAATAAATCAAAATAATGTAAAAGAAATAAATAATAAATATTAAGAAAATAAATATTATTATAGAAATATGTGAAAGAAAATAAATAAATAAATAGGTATTTATAAATAAGAAGATATTATAAATAATATAAATATTATTATATAAAATAAAAGTTTTTTTTAGAAAATAAATAGTTTTTATGAGTAAAAGAAAAAATAAAACTAAATATATATGTATGTATATAAATATATAAGAAAAAGGGATTTATGTAATTAAATATAAAAAAAATTTAAAAAAAACTTAGCTTGTGATCAGGTGTGGTGGTCGTGCGTGTTCCGTGGTGGTCTACTGGATTCGCAAGCGTCGGATGTGCATACAGCATGATCGAACGGTTGATTTGGTGAAGGAGTATGGCAGGTGTATGCACAGGCGTAGCGTAGAATCTTGCATCCAATAGTGGCATGGCGTTTTACCAAAAATTTATGTCTTGAGCATGGTTCGAACCATGGCTCCTTTTCTCGCTAGCGAATAGCCCTTGCCAACTGCGCCACATGTTCATCCGTGGAGCTTGACTGGGTTGGTTCAGGGAGCCTGGGCCGCCAGTAACGATTTGGTTGGCTTCAGAGAGCACCGATAAAGCCTCTAGGATCTTTAAATTGACTTGAATTGAGTGAATTCCGAATTTTCCAGTTCTTGGAGTGCTACGATTTTTTGAGTTTTTCTTGGGTACTTCTGTCTGCAGATTTTTCGCTCTAATCCTTGTAAAAAAAACCACCCCTTATGCTGAGCGTGATCTTTATATATACAGCAAGGTTTTTAGGGTTAATCCAATTGAAAAGAAACAATCCAAATATTAGATTTGGTGGATAGAAAATCTCATGTAAGCCCACGGTTTCCACTTGATGGTCTTTGAATAAATTTCCCAATCTCTAATAGAAATATAGTCCCAATTAAATCTTTCCATTATTTTCAACAATTATTTATTTCTAAATTGAATTTTTATGAACAAAACTCAATATAAAAATAATAATATAAATAAAATAATAAAAAATGAAAGCATGGGATTATGGGCTTCTAGTGCACTCATGATTATTTTTAGAAATTCAAACTTAGGCACATTAGTGTAAAAAACTCAGAATTGCTCGATGTATTTTTTATGCATCTCCTAAAATTCATTCACCCTGCACCATTCATAACTTCTTCGATTTTGATCCCGTGACGGTGTTATAAGACTTTTTTTGGAAAGCTCGATGTGTCCTCTAAATGCTCCTTGTAGGCTCTTTTGAAAAAGATGGCTTTTGGTTCATTGATTTTCTTCAGAACAACACAAAACCCTAGTTTCTAGAGCCTTTGTTTAAGAGAGATGTCTTTGAGCTTTGTACTTTGATTTGAGTTTGTTAGGAGGAATAAGATGGGCAAATTTTGGGGTATGACAGCTGCCCCTGTTCAATCTTCTTAAACCTGAAGATGTAGAGTGGTTTGTATGCCAGTCGGTATCTGAAGGTGGAAGATGATTGAACACTAGAATACCAAGAAATTAGCCTTTGTCGGAGATGGGCTTGAAGATGCCATCCCGGCGTTTGGAGAAGATGTATGATTGAGATGGGCTTGAAGATGCCATCCAACTTGATAGACTTGAGAGTCAGAATACGTCGTACGTTAGGCCGTTTTTGAGGAATAGACTTAGGTTGAGTCGTACGTTAGACTGGGTCTAGTTTGCATCAGCAGATGTCTGGAAAACCGTGCGTTAGGCTGAAGGACGTGTCGTACGTTAGATCAGATCCAATTTGCATCCGTAGATGTCTGGAAAACCGTGCGTTAGGTTGTAGGACGTGTCGTACGTTAGATTTGATCCAATTTGCATCCGTAGATGTCTGGAAAACCGTGCGTTAGGTTGAAGAATAAGTCATGCGTTAGACTAATCCAAATTACATCCTCGGATGTCTGGAAAACCGTGCGTCAGGTCGAAGAATATGCGTTACACTAATCCAAATTGCATCCTCGGATGTCTGGAAAACCGTGCGTCAGGTTGAAGGATAAGTCGTGCGTTAGACTGAATCCAAATTGCATCCGTAGATGTCTGGAAAGCCGTGCGTTAGGCTGAATCTGAGCTTAGTGTTTGTTGGAGATTGATCGTGTCAGCACCGTTCGTAGTAACTGAATTAGACTTGGGAGGGATGATCGTGTCTACACTGTTCGTGATGACAGAATTAGATCTTCGACTGTTGATCATGTCAGTACCGTTTGCAGTAACTGAATTAGACTTAGGAAATAGTTGATTGTTTAAGGAACCGTCTGAGGTATCGACTTAAATTTGAGGGTAGATTGTTTAAGGAACCGTCTGAGGTATCGACTTAAATCTGAGGGTAGATCATTTAGGAACCGTCCAAGGTATCGACTTAGATCCAATGGTAGATCAATAAGGAACCGTCCAAGGTATCGACTTAGATCCAAAGGTAGATCATTAAGGAACCGTCCAAGGTATCGACTTAGATCCGAAGGTAGATCATTAAGGAACCGTCCAAGGTATCGACTTAGATCCGAAGGTAGATCATTAAGGAACTGTCCAAGGTATCGACTTAGATCCGAAGGTAGATCATTAAGGAACCGTCCAAGGTATCGACTTAGATCCAAAGGTAGATCATTAAGGAACCGTCAAAGGTATCGACTTAGATCCGAAGGTAGATCATTAAGGAACCTTCCAAGGTATCGACTTAGATCTGAAAGGTTTTAAAGTTGTTTATTTGACTACAGCTGTAACCTGAAAAAAGAAAAGTTAGTTTTTTATGCCATGTCATGATGCATGTAATGTGTTTATGTGATGGGACTCTCAAAATAAATGAGAACCTTTCATGTTGTGTACGCATTTGTCGCGATGCATTATGTATTATGTATGAACATGTATGCAATTGTATGAATATGTTTATGATTTATGACGTATGACTATGCCATTTGACACATCTTGATTGAGAAGGTGGATCTCCATGTCATTGTAATTTTGATGTTTGATCTTATCTTGAAGATGCTCAGCTGGGGATTTATGATTTCTGCTTGGGGATGATCAATAACTTAATGTTCCCTGATTGGGGATTAGAGATATTAATAAACCATGTTGGAGAAGAGCAAAGTTTTGGAGAACCGGTAGTGTTGAAGATGTAAACTCTATTGGGGAGTCCTGTCTTTGTCGGGACGAGTATGTTTGAAGATATCTTCTTGAGAATTGCTCTGTGGGGATAGGATCTTGTGAAATCGGAGCTGTGGGAAGGCATGGATGCCTTGAACATTGCCCCCAGTAATATAATAACTGTCATTCCTGGACTTGATTAGGATACACCGCTGAGTATTGATCAAGATGTCAAACTGGACTTGCATAGATTTTCCCCCGCTAGTAGAGACTTTGAAAATATTCGCCTCGCAAGGACTTTATGAGACGTGCACTATGGGTGACATGCCCCTAGTAATCATAGGCCAAAGACAATATCCCATGTTGGTTGGGAAGTAGCTTCAGATCTACTTGGATGCATGCCCCTGATTGTTTTGGCATCCTTGAGAGATTCTCAGAATCTTGACTTGATTTCCCCCAGATTGATTGGGAAATAGTTTGAAACCCACTTGGGATGTATGCTTTTGGCTGTTTGGCATTTGAGAGATTCTTGGAATCTTGACTTGATTTCCCCAGATTGATTTGGGCAAAGCGTGCCCTGCCCCTTGCATACGTAGGAGACATTTCTTCTCGGAGTAATCTTGTCTGTCGGGATAACTTCCAGTCATTAGTTGTACCCTGTGCAAGTTCTTTCTGATGCTAACATTTGAAATTATGTAGCAGAATATGTTTAATAATGAATTCATGAGATGCAATGCATACGTTTGTCTTGAGTTTTTTTGAAAAAACATTAAAGCAAGAGATGTAAAATCATGATATTTGTAAAAATGTGGTGTTTGTAAAAATGAAATATCAACTCGGAATTTTTGGTAAACCCTAAGGAGTCCGGATACCTTTTTTGTGACAGTATGCTTTCGAACTAACCATGCTTCAACTAGGACTTTCAAGGGTTGTAGCGTGGCTTGGTTCACGGTTTAAGAAACAAAGGATAAAGGCTCAAAATTTATTTGTACCCACCCCTCTTCGTGATGATCTTCAGTCCTAAGCTCAGTTAATTCAACTTATGCATTCAAGCTCCAATAGACTTTTGGATTTGCACCTTTGATAATGATAATGGTTCACAAGCAAAGAGAACTTTTGAGATGGCAGTCACTTCTTCCTTTTGGTAGTCACAACATTGTGTTGTTCAGGAATTTATTGACTTCTCTTTTTTCATCTTTTTGATATCCCTAACTTTTGCCTGAACTGTCTATTTTGAGCTTACAGTCAGCGGGATGCCTTGATTTTTGCCTAAGTCTTCTTTTTGATTTTTGACTTAGCAGGCTTTTCTTTGTATATATGTTTTTTCATTTTTTTTGAAAGATATTGACTGCCTTGCTTAATGATTGATGAACCATCATTGGCTTTTGATTAACATCTCCAACACTTCTTTGATGTGTGCGGATGAACGCTTGTGATTGAAACCTTTTTTGAAAGGTGTACTGAATGATTCTCTTAAAATAGGATGCACAACCAAATTAACTGAGAACTACCCTGCCCCAGGTTGTGATCAAGGGTTTTAATTAGTACAAGAAAGAAACTTCTACTTCTTAGGATCAAAGGGGTTGACAAGGGATTAACATCCTTATATCTCCACTGTATAAGAATTGAAACAATGCCTGTACATCGTCAGCATAGTCCGTTCAAAAGCATACTGTATGAGGTTGCGGTATCATTTTCGTCATCCTCCCTTTAAAAGGCTTACATCTTAGCAGGAGTACAAAACATATGTAAAGTAAAGACATAATTTAAGATAAGTGATAGCGAAATAATTTACTCAAGACAAACATATGCAATGCACTGATGATGATTATTAAAACAGATAATGTCTATCATGAGTCAAATGTTTAAACAAACAGAAAAGAAACTTGCAAATGAAAGTAGATCTAATGATCCAAAAGTTCATCCGTCTAGACGTCAATCAGTCTTGTCATGACTAGGCATAGGAGCGGTGATCACCATAGGAGTTTTCAGGAGGGTTGAATTTGATTTCCCCGTCATCGGTCAGATCTTGAATCTTATTCTTCAAAGTTCGGCAATTGTTTGTGTAATGTCCAAGACTGTTGGAATGGTACGCGCACTTTGCATTGAGTTTATAGCCAGGCGTGGAGGTGTTAGGATTCTTAGGAGGGTCCCTCAGAGTAATCAATTCGATCTTCAACAGATGTTGTAATGCTTGAGCCAATGTCATATTAATTTTGGTGAATTGACGCTTAAGTGCATCTGGCTTGCGTCGTTGTTGTGGAGTTGGTGTAGAGATCAGAACTGCCCAACAGATTGGTTGCGTTCATTACGGCCTTTCTGGTTGGGCACAACATCAGCTATATGAGGTTCCTTAGGTGAAATGAAATCAATGATCTTGTCATCGATTAAGTCTTGAATCTTATGCTTCAATGGTCCATAATCCTTAGTGTCATGACCAAGATTGTTCGAACAATAAGCACATATTGCATTGTAATTGTACCCAGGAATAGGAGTGCCTTCAATTCTTCTTGCCCCTTGGCAATGTTCAGAATCAAAGTTTAGGATCGGATGTTCCGAGCTTGAAGGTGTTTGATTGATTGCTCGAAATCCATTTGTGCTGAAGTAAACAACAAGAGAGGATGAGATACCTGTTGTGAGAAACCTGTTATGCGATGTTATGAATTCAAATGCAATGCTTTCAAAGATCTTTAGGAAATTTAGTTTGCGGCATTAGGAAATGATTGGTCACCGCTTCGTCTGAAGAATCTTGGTCTTTGTCTTTAAATGTCCTTTTTTTGATAATCGAGCTCACCATATCGAGTGGGTCATCGCCTCTGATTTGGGATATCTCTGAATTTGAAGGTACATAGTTAGAGGAAAATAAATCCTCTTGCCCCTTGATAGGTATGATGTCTCTAAACTGGAAGGCATACGGCAAGAGGGGAATAAATCCTCTTGCCCCTTGATCGGTGTAGAGTCTCTGAATTGGAAGGTATGTGGCCAGAGGAAAGTAAATCCTCTTGCCCCTAGATAGGAATTCCATCCTTGATAAGAGCACCTGAAATTGTGCACCCTACATCCCTAAGATCCTTGAAAAGGTTTGTTAAATCATGTTATGCTTATGATGTCATGATGTCATGCACATGTAATGCATTAAGTAAAGCATAAGGTAATAAGGACGAAATGTCCTATAAGCAAAACCTGCAAGGAAATCGGAGGGTTAGATTACAAACACAAGCAAGTCATACAAGTGTCCTTAGGTTGAAAGGCTTGCATGGAGTTTAGATCATGTGAGATACCCTTCCCCAAAGGTATTTCTAAGGATAAAGATGATATCAGCAACGGGTTCTACCGAGTTACCCAGAATTGTCAGCCCTCCTAAAGCACCCTCGAACATGATACATACATACCATGCAATGATACTTTGAGAAAGAACCTATCTGAGTTGTAGTATCGGGTAGCGACTATGCTCTCAACATACATCAAGAGTAGTCCCCCCACTACGTTCCTAAAAGTCAAGATGGGTTAAAGGTAACTAAAGGTCCTTAAGCTCCCACTCACCCACAGACATCCGCACGAACCTCCCTCATACAAGAGAAGCATGCAAACACCCATAGAGGCCTAACTTAAGCGTGAACTCTCATATTGACCAATCCTCCACATACATGAAGGAGGTCACCATGACTATGCCACTTCCTATCTTAGATGTACTTGAATCCGGGTGTAGGATTCGTCCTTCATTTAATTCCCAAAACAACCCTGAAAAATAAAGCAAGCAAAGCAAACATTAAGTGATCCTAAACTTTAAGGTAACCCTTCTTTTAATCGAATATATCCCCAGCAGAGTCGCCAGTTCTGTCATACGGTGAACTGACTTTTATTATTGAAATGTCGCGGTTAAGCATGAGTCGCAACCGACTTTTATTTTATCCAAACAAGTTAGAAAGGCTAAAAGAAACAGGAAAAACCTTTTAAATAAAATAGGGTTCGGGGGGTAATTATGCAAAGGGAAGGTGTAAGGCACCCTTTGCATCCATGGTTTTCCATGGGCTCTTAATTGCTTTGCTCTTCGTTTTCAGAAATATAGAAGAAAATGAATAGGGACTTTAGGTCGTAAATGAGCGTAGCCCTTTTGAAGGATTATGAGAAAGAATACAAAAAGTTTAGAGCAAGGCAAAGCAATTAGGGGCAATTACCTTAAACTTAGATGATAGGTTTCTTTTAGCCTTTCAGGATGAAAGGGTCTATCCATGCCATGAGAAGGCAAGAAGCCTTTCGTTTGGATGTAAACGGGTCATCGCATTATCGTTCGCTATAAGACTGACCCATGCCATAGAGAGGCAGGTAGTCTAAGGGAAGGATCAGAATAGCCTTTTCGTAGGCAGCCAGAGGATACCTCAACCTTTCGTAGGCAACTTTCGAGGGTCGAAGTCATATTCGTGTACCGACAGCAGCATCATTTTAGGGATTTATGACTTTTATTTGTATCGAGGCAACAAAGTTGAGGTATCCTCGAATTCGAGGGACATGGCTATTCTGCAAAAAAACAAAGGCAACAGGCAACAAGGCAACAAGGCAACAGGCAACAAGGCAACAAGGCAACAGGCAACAAGGCAACAGAGAGGTTACCCCAAAAGAGTGCGTTGGTGCAGCAATCACGTGATTATATTCAATTATATTTGTTAGAACAAGAATTGTTCTGATCAATTATCTTAGTTTTGATGATAACAATAATATGAATTTTGCTTAAGATAATATGGTACTCTAATCCAATGCAATTTCCTTTTCAGGAAATATATAAAGAGTATGCATAATTCAGCGCTCAGAAGCTTTGTCTCAAAGGGTTCAGCATGCAACATCAGAACATGGTCTGGCAAGACATCAGAAGATGGTCGAAGCAGAATCAGAACATGGGTCTATGGAAGCATCAGAAGAACATGAGATCAGAAGCACTGAAGTTCTGTTGGTATCACGCTCAGAAGCACTTCAAGGTCAGAAGATCAGAAGATGCTTTGCACCAAGCTGTTTGACTCTGATGATATTCAAACGTTGTATTCACAAACATCAGATCAGAAGGAAGTACAAGTGGCAAGCTACGCTGACTGACAAAAGGAACGTTAAAAGCTATTACAGGCTACGTCAGTAGACACAGCGTGAACAAGGCTCGAGGTAGTTGACAAAAGCGTATAACATTAAATGCGATGCTGTACGGAACACGCAAAGCATTAAATGCACTCAACGGTCATCTTCTCCAACGCCTATAAATATGAAGTTCTGATGAGAAGCAAGGTTAACGATTCTGCACAAAACAACTCATATTAACTTGCTGAAACTCTGTTCTACTCAAAGCTCAGAATCTTCATCTTCATCAAAGCTCACTACATTGCTGTTGTAATATATTAGTGAGATTAAGC
Source organism: Vicia villosa (assembly GCF_029867415.1). NCBI lineage: Eukaryota > Viridiplantae > Streptophyta > Magnoliopsida > Fabales > Fabaceae > Vicia > Vicia villosa. The sequence continues at coordinate 215,655 of NW_026705733.1, forward strand.
TTAAACGTTAAGAGAAATATCACAGTTTGTGATTATAGCTTTTAAGAAGCAATTGTAATACTCTTAGAATTGATTACATCAAGTTGTAAGGAACTAGAGTGATCGTGTGGATCAGAATACTCTAGGAAGTCTTAGAGGTTATCTAAGCAGGTTGTAACTAGAGTGATCGTGTGGATCAGAATACTCTAGAAAAGTCTTAGAGGGTATCTAAGTAGTTGTTCCTGGAGTGATCAGTGTGTGATCAGAAGACTCTGGAAGACTTAGTTGCTGACTAAGTGGAAAACCATTGTAATCCGTGCGATTAGTGGATTAAATCCTCAGTTGAGGTAAATCATCTCTGCGGGGGTGGACTGGAGTAGTTTAGTTAACAACGAACCAGGATAAAAATAACTGTGCAATTTATTTTTATCTGTCAAGTTTTAAAGCTACACTTATTCAAACCCCCCCTTTCTAAGTGTTTTTCTATCCTTCAATTGGTATCAGAGCCTGGTTCTAAGGTGCAAGCACTTAACCGTGTTTAGAAAAGATTCAGGAAGAGAAAAACGCTTCAGTAAAAGATGGTTGATGAAAGTGAAAAGTCTACACCTGCATCTACATCTGGCTCTGCTGAGCAACACAACGGTAACAATGGTTATACTAGACCGCCGGTATTTGATGGTGAAAACTTTGAATACTGGAAAGATAAACTGGAAAGTTACTTTCTTGGTCTAGATGGTGATCTATGGGATCTTCTGATGGATGGTTACAAACATCCAGTAAATGCCAGTGGCGTAAAGCTGACAAGGCAAGAAATGAACGATGATCAGAAGAAGCTTTTCAGAAATCATCATAAATGCAGAACTGTTTTGCTGAATGCTATCTCTCATGCTGAGTATAAGAAGATATCTAACAGGGAAACGGCCTATGACATATATGAGTCCTTGAAAATGACTCATGAAGGAAATGCTCAAGTCAAGGAGACTAAAGCTCTCGCTTTAATCCAGAAGTATGAAGCCTTCAAGATGGAGGATGATGAAGACATTGAAAAGATGTTTTCAAGATTTCAAACTCTTACTGCTGGATTGAGAGTTCTTGACAAGGGATACACCAAGGCTGATCACGTAAAGAAGATCATCAGAAGCTTACCCAGAAGATGGGGTCCTATGGTGACTGCATTCAAGATTGCAAAGAATCTGAATGAAGTTTCTCTGGAAGAGCTTATCAGTGCCTTGAGAAGTCATGAAATAGAGTTGGACGCAAATGAGCCTCAAAAGAAAGGTAAGTCTATTGCATTAAAATCCAATATCAAGAAATGCACTAACGCTTTTCAGGCTAGAGAAGAAGATCCTGAAGAATCAGAATCTGAAGAAGAAGATGAACTGTCCTTGATATCCAGAAGGCTAAGTCAACTCTGGAAGAACAAGCAAAGGAAGTTCAGAGGCGTCAGAAGTTCAAAGAAATTTGAACGTGGAGAATCCTCTGATGACAGAAGATTTGACAAGAAGAAGGTCATGTGCTATGAATGCAATGAGCCTGGACACTTCAAGAATGAATGTCCAAAACTTCAGAAGGAAAATCCCAAGAAGAAGTTTCATAAGAAGAAAGGTCTTATGGCAACCTGGGATGAGTCAGAAGATGATTCAGACTCTGAAGATGAGCAGGCAAACTGTGCGCTGATGGCGACAGAAGATGACGAATCAGAATCTACATCAGAATCAGATTCTGAAGAGGTATTTTCTGAACTTACTAGAAATGAGTTAGTTTCCGGTCTAACTGAACTTCTGGAACTCAAGTCTCAGATCAGTCTCAAATACAAAAAGCTGAAAAAGCTATTTGAATTTGAAACAAAGAAGCTTGAGTTGGAGAATTCTGAATTAAAAGAAAAACTTTTAAAATTATCCAATAATGTTGGATCTCTTTCTGATTCAGAAAAATCCCCTCCTAGTCTAAACCATATTCTGAAAGAATATGATTTAAGTTTCAGGAAGTTCTTATCTAGAAGTATTGGCAGAAGTCAGCTAGCTTCTATGATATATGCTGTGTCTGGAAACAAAAGAGTCGGCATTGGTTTTGAGGGTGAAACCCCATACAAACTTGAACCTGTTGATGAAATGAAATTCACATACAAGCCATTGTATGATCAGTTCAAGTATGGCCACTCCCATGATATTAGGCACACTTCACATGCTCAAAGTTTTCACATAACACACACCAAAAAGCATGTGACACAACCTAGGAAATATCATGAAACTCACATTAAAAATTATCATGTTGTTCCTCCTTCTGCTTACAATGTTAAATCCAAGTTCAATCAGAACTTGAGAAAATCTAACAAGAAAGGACCCAAGAAGATGTGGGTACCAAAGAAAAAGACTATTTCTTTTGCAGATTCTCTTGGCGACAAAGAAGATAAAGGTCAACATGACATGTCACCTGGACTCAAGTTGGTCTCAACACTTGAAGGGAAGAAAGACTGTCTTCCAAGTTCTTGTACTTAAATCTGTTGAAGAAACTATGTTCGTGGGAGATCAGAAAAGGAAGTTTATTAGTCCTGGAACCATCTGTTATGTTTGTTTCTAAAGCATTGATGTTTCGTTCTTGATTATTCTGAAGGCTCTAAATGCTACAGAATATACAATATTGAAACATTGATTGTGGACGAATCAATAAATATCTGGTTTGATGATAAACTTGTTTCTGATGAAACAAAGCAGCTTAAGAATTTCTACAGATACAGTTTTGTCTTATCAGAAGTTGCAGAACAAAGAAGTGAATCTCCAGAAGCTGTGTATATCAGAAGTAATGAATCAGAAGATCATTCAGACTTATATCAGCACACATCAGAAGGAGTGTTTCCAGAAGAGAAACCTGATCATTTCAGAAGCAGTGATTGGAATCAGAAGGCGTAAAGCCTATTGAATACTTCACACCTGTCATCCATTATCTGATGATGAACACGTGTCTCTACAGTCAGTACGAAGCGTGCAGTTGAAAAGACGCCGACCTAGGTAACTGTTTTAAATCATTTCCTTTACCACGATCTCTCTCCTCACGTCACTCGTCATTTAATGAAAATGATTTCTTTTGTTTCTGAATCTATTCATTTTGTTTATTTATTCGTTTTCTTTCTCTATTTTATATTTGTCTCCTTATATTCTTTTCAAATCATATCATTCATCTTTTTCGCTCCCTTGTCTCTCTTTCCTCTTGCATTCTCTCGTTTGAAAAGTTCTTAGCCGTTTTCTAAAACCCTAATCGAAAACCCAGTTCGCTTCTCTTGTTCGTTTTTGTTCATTCTGCATCCATGGCTGCCTTCTCATCCCAAAATGCTGAGTCATCTGTTCCTCATCATCTCCAAGAAGAAACTTTGCAACTTACTCCTGTTGTTGCATGCTCTATTCCCAAGGACAAATTAGAAGTTCTATGTGAACTTATTGTTGATTTTGACAACCTTGAAGAACATGGATTTCATCTTAAAGAAGACATCATCTTTCAAGGATGGACCTCGTTGTTTGCTGAGTTCGTTGGCCCAGTTTATCCGGATCTTGTCAAGGAGTTCTGGGCACATGCTGTGGTTGCTCCAAAATCAATACTTTCTTTCGTCCATGGAAAGTTTGTTGTTATTACTGAAAACATCCTAAGAGTGATGTTTGATCTGAAAAACCCTGAAGGGGCTTTTGAGATTGATCAAAGGGCAGATCGGGAAGATGTTCTATCCACTCTCTATCCAAATGTCAAGAAAACAAAACACGTCAAGGATTTGAGAGATATCTACAAAATCTGGACAAAGATCATTCTTGGGTGTTTCTACCATAGGAAAGCAACTCATGCCTCGGATTTCATCAGTAATGAGCAAAAGTATATTCTTTATTGCATTGCCACTAGGAAGAAGGTTGATGCGATCTACATCATCTTCAACCACTTGTGGAAAGCAGTAAAGGATTCCAGAAACGCTTTCAGAGAAAAAGGTGGAACAATCATTCCTTTTGGAAGGATTATTTCAAATCTTTTGGTGCATTCAAAGATTGTTGAAAGCCTGGAATCTGAGGGCATTGTGAAAAACCTTGCTGTCACATCTGGGGCTTGTCTGAATGCATTCTCTTTGAAGAAGATGAAAGTAATTAAGACTATCAGTAAGACTCCTCAACCTCTTACTGATACAAGAATCAGAAGAGAACCAGTTCTAGCTGAATTCAAAACCTTCTTCAATAGTGAGGTACCAGAAGTCAGAACTAGGTATCTGAAGTCACAAAAAGAGGATAAAAGTCTTAAAGATCAAGAGAAAGGTGCTCCAATTATAGTGAATCGCAAGAAGGAAGAAAGGACCAAAAGAAAGTTTGATCATCCTGCTGCTACCACCAAGAAAGAAGTGGTCCCAGAAGAAGTCATTGCAAAGGTTGTTAAGGCTGTCTCTGCTGATTTTGAGAAGAAAAAGAAGGAAGCTGAGAAAAAGAAGAAGAAGTCAAATAACAATGCTGAGATTGTTGAAGTTGTTGAGAAGAAGAAAATCAGAAAAAGAAAGATGATTCTTCAAGAATCTGATGAAGAAAAAGTCTCTCAAGAGGCTGAGAATCAACCAGAAGTTCTGGCATATGTCAGAAGGAAAGAAATCGCTAGCGGCAAAGCAAAGATTATTGAAGAGCCGAAGAGTAAGAAGCAGAAGAAGACTGAGGATGTGGCCAAAGCTTTTCTGAGAGGTTCCAAAGGTATATGCATTTCTGAACCTGATTATGTTCCTGCTGTTCGTTCAGAAGTTGCACCAATAGAGGTTGTCCCTACACCTGAACCAGAAAAAGCCACATCAGAATCACCTGTCTTTGTCCATGTTCTTACACCTCCATCTTCTCCTATAACCATTCCTTCCTCTCCACCTACCATAAATCCTATTCTGGATATACCACCCCTTCAAACTCTCTTTCCATCTCAACCTTCTCTCAATGCCACCCTTGAACATACTCCCTCCACCTCTCAAAACAATCTTTGTGATTCTCCTCTTCCAACCTCTGCATCACATGAGCAGCTGCTCCGTGATTGCAACTACACTCCCAAGCCTCGTCCTGAAGCTGAAGTGGTAGTGTTAGATTCTGATACTGAAGCAGAATCTTCTTATAGGTTGGATAGAGAACCTCATCCGTACTTCACTTCCAACCCTGCCTTTTCAAAAACCCAAATAAAATTCCGCCCTGTATATCCTATTGGTGTAGTTTTTGAAAACATAAAGAGGAATCTCAGAAGTACCTTTGATACTCTCAGAATTGCTGAAAGTTCTGGATTGAATGATGTTGCTATGCGGAACTTCTGGAGGATCTTTCGCAGAGAATCAGATGCTCTGTTTTTAGAACTTCAGGAAGCCTGTGTAGCTGCTGCCCCACGGCCTCGTGGAATTCTGAGGAATTATGAAGACTTCTGGTTTGCGAGTCTAAAAGGAAGACATCTGTTGGAAGAGAAGGCCTTCTTGGATGAGATGGAACAATTAAGACTGGCTGCTGAAATGGAAGCAAATCCATGCAGGGATATCGTTATCTTTATTCCTGATTATCCTGTTCTGCTCGGAGACTTCAAGACTCTCTTTGACTATCTGAGGGAAAACCCTTCTGAGAAAGATCCAAGCTTGGTCATTCCAGAAGTTGTTGACCCACCAAAAGTTGAAGGTCCTTCTGCTCCCAGGAATCTAGCTGCCATTCTTCAGGCACTTGAGAATGGAGAATCGGAAATTCCTGCTGCAGAATATGGAGATGCTTCTATGCAAGAAGCATATGCTGAAGATCATGTTGCTGAATCAGATCCTGTTGAGGAAATCCCTGCAAATGATCTATCCATGGAAGCTACAGATCAAGTTGCTATTCCTGTGGTTGAAAGCGGTGAAGCTTCTTCTGATGAATCTTCTCGTCTTGCAAGGACTCTGGAAGAAATTCAGAAGAGACAGGATGAGCAAAGCTCAATCAATGCTGAGTATAAAGCTTTCATGGTGAGGCAAGATGGACACAACAATGAGGTTCAAGAGATGCTGGCCAAGATCTTGTCAAGACTAGGGCCATCTTAGATTGAGTCTGTGTTGTTTCTTTCTTTTCGTTGCATCTGTCTTTGTGCATCTGATCTTACTTATCTTCATGTACTTCTGTACCTGCTGTTTGAACTTCAATGAAATCATCTTCTTCCTCCGTGTGTTTCGTTTTGTTTGTCTCTGAATCTTTTTTGTTTTTTGAAGATATGACAAAAAGGGGGAGAAATATGTGATAAATGATTTGATTTAATCAGTTGCATTTACTAACAAGAACTGCAAGTTCTATATGGTTTAAGTGTTTTGCAGGTATAAAGAAGTGAAGAGAATATTCAAAGCAAACCCAGAAGCAAAACCATAAGAATCGTTATTCTGTAAAAAGAATAAGCTCATGGAAACTGAAGCAAGCTTAGTGCTGTCAAGCTTCAGAATCAGAAGCACTGATAATAGAATTTGATCCATATTTGTCTATTTGCTCTGACAAAATTCTATTTGCTCTGATACATTATTTTAGCCTATATGGCTCTGATACATATCATGTGTTCTAATATATATTTTATGTTCTGACTCGTTCATGCTGACTTTTGTCGTTTAGTTTTTGTTCTGTAACATTTCAGGATGTAGAGATGCTCTGATGATGCTCTGGTACATTCAACAATGTTCTGATACAAATCTAGCATGAAGTGATGTTGGTAGAAATTCAAAGCTCTGAAGCTATCCGAGGGAAGCAGAAATCAGAAGCTGTGAATGTTCTAAAGATCCAGAAAACTCAAGTTCTGAAGCTGTCCTAGATGGAAGCAGAAATCAGAAGCTGTGAATGTTCAGAAGATCAAAGAAATTCAAGTTCTGAAGCTGTCCTAGATGGAAGCAGAAATCAGAAGCTGTGAGTGTTCCAGGGATCTAAAGAAATTCTAGTTCTGAAGCTGTCCAATGGAAGCAGAAGTCAGAAGCTATGAATTCTCTAAAGACAGAAGCTTATGTGATCGTCTCTACCGAAATAATCAGGGAAGTCTTTTATTAAAGTTCTTCGAGTATTTATTTCAGGGGGAGATTATTTATCTCAGGGGGAGATTGTTAATCTCAGGGGGAGACATATTCATATGCTTATGCTATAGCTATGTAATTTGTCTTTTGCCGTCTGCTCTTTCTGATCGCAAATTCATATCATTTATATATGTTTTTGTCATCATCAAAAAGGGGGAGATTGTTAGAACAAGAATTGTTCTGATCAATTATCTTAGTTTTGATGATAACAATAATATGAATTTTGCTTAAGATAATATGGTACTCTAATCCAATGCAATTTCCTTTTCAGGAAATATATAAAGAGTATGCATAATTCAGCGCTCAGAAGCTTTGTCTCAAAGGGTTCAGCATGCAACATCAGAACATGGTCTGGCAAGACATCAGAAGATGGTCGAAGCAGAATCAGAACATGGGTCTATGGAAGCATCAGAAGAACATGAGATCAGAAGCACTGAAGTTCTGTTGGTATCACGCTCAGAAGCACTTCAAGGTCAGAAGATCAGAAGATGCTTTGCACCAAGCTGTTTGACTCTGATGATATTCAAACGTTGTATTCACAAACATCAGATCAGAAGGAAGTACAAGTGGCAAGCTACGCTGACTGACAAAAGGAACGTTAAAAGCTATTACAGGCTACGTCAGTAGACACAGCGTGAACAAGGCTCGAGGTAGTTGACAAAAGCGTATAACATTAAATGCGATGCTGTACGGAACACGCAAAGCATTAAATGCACTCAACGGTCATCTTCTCCAACGCCTATAAATATGAAGTTCTGATGAGAAGCAAGGTTAACGATTCTGCACAAAACAACTCATATTAACTTGCTGAAACTCTGTTCTACTCAAAGCTCAGAATCTTCATCTTCATCAAAGCTCACTACATTGCTGTTGTAATATATTAGTGAGATTAAGCTTAAACGTTAAGAGAAATATCACAGTTTGTGATTATAGCTTTTAAGAAGCAATTGTAATACTCTTAGAATTGATTACATTAAGTTGTAAGGAACTAGAGTGATCGTGTGGATCAGAATACTCTAGGAAGTCTTAGAGGTTATCTAAGCAGGTTGTAACTAGAGTGATCGTGTGGATCAGAATACTCTAGAAAAGTCTTAGAGGGTATCTAAGCAGTTGTTCCTGGAGTGATCAGTGTGTGATCAGAAGACTCTGGAAGACTTAGTTGCTGACTAAGTGGAAAACCATTGTAATCCGTGCGATTAGTGGATTAAATTCTCAGTTGAGGTAAATCATCTCTGCGGGGGTGGACTGGAGTAGTTTAGTTAACAACGAACCAGGATAAAAATAACTGTGCAATTTATTTTTATCTGTCAAGTTTTAAAGCTACACTTATTCAAACCCCCCCTTTCTAAGTGTTTTTCTATCCTTCAATATTATCTTGTAAATTTAAAATGATTCTAATTCAATTCAGAGTTGCACTCCCTAGGGTTACTAACCACAACAATTAATATTAACAGTGATAATGGGGAAGGGAAATTGCAACCAGCGGAGAAGAGGGGAATTGAAACCAGCGGGATAAAATAAAGCAAATAGGTTTGAAACAAGTAATAATTGAGATCAGGGTTTAGGGTTACCGATATTCGTAGCTTTGGCAATTTGACAAACCCTGAAAAGGTGGGAAAAATAATCAAACAAAAAGAGGGTGAGTGCATTATCGGTTCGGAGGCAAACAAAGCTAACCCTAAAAAAAATAAAAAGATAAAGAAATTAAGAATAAATAAACAAATAAATAGGCACTTAGCTTTGAATTTGATCTGACATGGTTGGTGGTCGGAGGAAGCCTCGGGGTTTACCCTGAAAATGGCAAGGCAAAGGCAGAAGGAGGAGTAAGTGTATGCACAGTTCAAAAAAGTATAAAGGGCAAACCCTAAAATCAAAAGGAAACAAAATAGACTTTTTAGTTGAATACTTAGCTTTGGATTCTGAAGGCGCGTAGTCGGAAAGCATTTGAAAAGTAACCCTGAAAAGGCATAGAAAAAGAGGAATATTTTTAAATGTAGGACAGATTCTCGTAAACCCTGATTCGGGCGTTTAAATAAGATAAATGCTCGATTTAATTAATTATTGGTTTCACAACCTAATTAATTAAATCAAAGAAAAAGAATAAAATCAGGTAAAAAACATTTTTTATGATTTTATGAAGGAAAATGAATTATGAAAGATGTTTAAATAAATTATTTAATTAAAATAAGTAAATAATAAATAATAAATATTTAAAAAAATAAATAAATCAAAATAATGTAAAAGAAATAAATAATAAATATTAAGAAAATAAATATTATTATAGAAATATGTGAAAGAAAATAAATAAATAAATAGGTATTTATAAATAAGAAGATATTATAAATAATATAAATATTATTATATAAAATAAAAGTTTTTTTTAGAAAATAAATAGTTTTTATGAGTAAAAGAAAAAATAAAACTAAATATATATGTATGTAAATAAATATATAAAAAAGGGATTTATGTAATTAAATATAAAAAAAAAATTGAAAAAAAACTTAGCTTGTGATCAGGTGTGGTGGTCGTGCGTGTTCCGTGGTGGTCTACTGGATTCGCAAGCGTCGGATGTGCATACAGCATGATCGAACGGTTGATTTGGTGAAGGAGTATGGCAGGTGTATGCACAGGCGTAGCGTAGAATCTTGCATCCAATAGTGGCATGGCGTTTTACCAAAAATTTATGTCTTGAGCATGGTTCGAACCATGGCTCCTTTTCTCGCTAGCGAATAGCCCTTGCCAACTGCGCCACATGTTCATCCGTGGAGCTTGGCTGGGTTGGTTCAGGGAGCCTGGGCCTCCAGTAACGATTTGGTTAGCTTCAGAGAGCACCGATAAAGCCTCTAGGATCTTTAAATTGACTTGAATTGAGTGAATTCCGAATTTTCCAGTTCTTGGAGTGCTACGATTTTTTGAGTTTTTCTTGGGTGCTTCTGTCTGCAGATTTTTCGCTCTAATCCTTGTAAAAAAAACCCACCCCTTATGCTGAGCGTGATCTTTATATATACAGCAAGGTTTTTAGGGTTAATCCAATTGAAAAGAAACAATCCAAATATTTGATTTGGTGGATAGAAAATATCATGTAAGCCCACGGTTTCCACTTGATGGTCTTTGAATAAATTTCCCAATCTCTAATAGAAATATAGTCCCAATTAAATCTTTCCATTATTTTCAACAATTATTTATTTCTAAATTGAATTTTTATGAACAAAACTCAATATAAAAATAATAATATAAATAAAATAATAAAAAATGAAAGCATGGGATTATGGGCTTCTAGTGCACTCATGATTATTTTTAGAAATTCAAACTTAGGCCCATTAGTGTAAAAAACTCAGAATTGCTCGATGTATTTTTTATGCATCTCCTAAAAATCATTCACCCTGCACCATTCATAACTTCTTCGATTTTGATCCCGTGACAGTGTTATAAGACTTTTTTTGGAAAGCTCGATGTGTCATCTAAATGCTCCTTGTAGGCTCTTTTGAAAAAGATGGCTTTTGGTTCATTGATTTTCTTCAGAACAACATAAAACCCTAGTTTCTAGAGCCTTTGTTTAAGAGAGATGTCTTTGAGCTTTGTACTTTGATTTGAGTTTGTTAGGAGGAATAAGATGGGCAAATTTTGGGGTATGACAACTACGTTTGAGTGTAAATCTTAGGACAGTTAAACTATATATATATATATATTATAGGAATATGGCCTAGGATTGAGAATGTCTTCCCGGTGAAGGCTCTTTCCTAATTAGAGATCTTTAGTTCAAACCCTCAAGATGAGTTATTCCAAGTGAAACATCTTGAAAAAAGCCTTAGAACCCAAAATAGGACACATCCACCCAAAGAGGAATTATTCCCGGTGAAACCTCTTACCCTTTTGCTTAGGGACAAAATAAGTTCAAAACTACATAGCTTTCTCTTGTGCTATAACAAGGACCCTCGATGACCCTCAATTAGCCTCCTCTTGGGCTTTGTACAAGGACCCACAGGTTTCTTAAAAGCATTTCCAGCTTCCTCTTGAGCTTGTATACAAGGACCCATCAGGTTTCTTATAAACATAGGAACAGGTCTTTAGTCACCTTTCAACCTACCCTTGTGAGTTTCTTCCACTCTTAAAACCAGACTTTCAAATAAGCTAAGATTGTCTCAATCTCATATTGAGCACACCTTTTGGAATGAGAGACATGGACAGTCTCTGTCACCCTTATCTTCATCAATCTTCCTTAATATTGGGCTTTAAAACAAGAAGTCTCAATTAGATAATATTTCTGCCATCATTAAAAAACCCCTGGAAAGGGTCATCCTCCAATCTCATTCAATAAAAAGGTCAAACACGCTGGAAAGGGTTAGCCTCAAAAATCACTCCTTTAAATCCAAAACCCCTAGAAAGGGTTAGCCTCCAAAATTCATTCTGTCAAAGGATAATTTCCCCAGCTAAATCCAAATCCCCTGGAAAGGGTTAGCCTCCAAAAATCAGTTTTTTAGTAGATAAATCCTCCAGTAGAGTAAAACTCCCCAAAGAGTCAGCCTCAACCTTAGGCCTCATACAAGGCATCAAATAATAACTTCCCTAGTTAAGAGTCAGCCACAACCTTGGGCTTTGTACAAGGCAGATAATAGAGTCTCCCCAGTGAGTCCTTCATCATCAAGTAGCCACAACCTTGGGCTTTGTACAAGGCAGATAAACCACATTTCCTATGTCAAAGATTCCTAACCTCTAGGATCTTTTCCCCATAGAGTCATCCACACTCAGTTTCCTCAACAGTCAGCCACAACCTTGGGATTTGTACAAGGCAGAAAATAATGTTTTCCCTAGCCAGAGTAGCCACAACCTTGGGCTTCATACAAGGCACAAAAATAGTTTCCCTAAGTAGAGTCAGCCTCAATTCTGGGCTTTGTACAGAACACCAAATAAAGTCCATCAAATAAACACTCTCCAACTAGAGTCAGCCTCAATTCTGGGCTTTGTACAGAACACAAAAACTTCTTAATTTAAGTAAATCCCTAGTAGAGTTATCTCTCAAGGTCAATAAATAATAAAATCAATCAAAAAGCCTCAAGCTTAGGCCTCATGCAAGCCATCTAAAAATCAAATCTTTCAAACAATAGATAGACATAGCTCATCTTCATAGGTAGATATTTCTTTTATCTCACCACAAACAAACAATCATTACAAACAATCATTTCAAACAAATCATCATTTCAAACATTCTCCCATTTAGGACTCATGAAAGGCATGCTCTGGCAACACACCCAGACTTGTACGACCCTTTCCCTAATTTGATTGAGAATATTTCATTCAAGAGGCATGTTGGCTGTCATACTTGATCAACCAAGTAGGCTCCCTCTCTTAATGAAACATCATTTTAGCTTTTCTGTCACTTTAAAAATGTTTGTGGTGGAATAGTAGAAATACCTCTCTGTAAAGATGGTTTCATGTCTCTTTACTGTAAACAGAGATTTAATTCAAGCTTCAACCTTGAGCTTCAAGCAAGGCACCAAAAATCATTAATTTCCCTAATTAGTTCCCCGAACTACATTAAGCTCTGACTTCCACTAGGGATATGTAGGCATGAGGTTCACAAGGAATCTCAGCGAGCTAATAAAATACCAAAATAGTCAGTCAGTCTGTCTGTCTTTTCAAATCAATTTCAATTCCTTCTCCTAACACAAAGGAGAAACTTTCCCAATAACAAGCAACAAACACAATCACATTGACACATAGAAGGTTCTCGTAGAGTACTACGGATATGTAGGGTGCTTAAACTCTTCCCTATGTATAACCGACCCCCCGGACTTCAGAATTTCTAGTCTAGGTGAATCCCCACACTTAGCAAACTCCTAGGGTTAATTTGAGATCTTTTTCCACTCTCCTACTCGTTAGGACAATTAAAAAGTTCGTGTGATATCGTAGGAAGAATTGAAACAAAATTCATCCCGCCCCGGGCGCATTCTCCTTCCAAATTTCGCGTGAAGGGTCTAGCGTGCCGTCCTCCCAAGTGAAACGGGGAGGTAAAAAAAACGACACCACAGCTGCCTGTCTGGTTTTGTCTAAGCACTATGTGCATACTGGTGATGTATGATGTATGTTTTGTATTAGCTTGTTTTATTGTGTTTTGGTTATCGTGTGTCCGCTGCAAGTTTTTCTCTGGTATGGTGTGACAGGTTGTTTTAGCCAAAAATTTTCCAAAGGGGGAGATTGAAGGTGTTTTTATGTTGGCTGCATTATTGGTAAAACATACCTGGTTGATATTGTATATGCAGGTTGCATATATGTGTGAAGCTAATACAGGTTTTGTAGTGAATGTCATGATCGATGTCATGACATCCGTGTGTGACAGCAGAAGCTGTTATTGTTTATTAAATGTGTTTCCAGATTTATCTCAATTATCAGTTTAGGAAACATTTTATTGAGTGCTACATATTTCGTCCAGAAGATCCTACTGACAAAACATTTTGTAACAGACAGTTGGCGTGTGAATTAGGTTAACTTGGTTAACCCTAATGTGTTTCTTAAAAAGCCCAAGGCCCAAGACTGCATATAAAAAGGACTGCAATCCTAGTTTGGAACGCAAATAGAAGATTTTGTATTGTGAAGAACTGTTGTTATGTAACTGTCTCGTGTGATCCAAGCAATTGTCTTTGATGATTGCGTTGGAATAGTTTGTGTTTGTGTAATGTCACTCTAAGCTTTTAAGCACGAGTGTGTGAAGCTTGTAAGCAGATCAAGGTGTGTTTTTGAAGAGTGTCTTCTATCTGTAATTGTTTATTGTTTATGTGTAATCACTGTTGTGATTGAGGGGGAGCGGAATGGAGATATTCCATATCTAGGTAGAACCTAGGTAGAAGGGTCATTGGGTAGTGATTAAGTGAGAAGTTGTAAACGGGGGAGTTTAGCTTTGAATTGATACTACTGATAGTGGACTTCATCCCTGGCTTGGTAGCCCCCAGAGTAGGTTGTTTTAACCGAACTGGGTAAACAATTCTCTGTGTTCTTTACTGTTTTTATGTTGTTTTGTTATTACTGTTTGTGTTGCGTAATTGTGGATGTCATAACATCCAGTTTGACATCGAGCGTGTGTTACTAGAATTTTCAAATGCCCCTGATTGGTTAGCACTTTGAGAGATTCTTCGAATCTTGACCTGATTTCCTCCGATTGATTGAAAACTTACTGGATGAAGTATTCAACTGCTTTTGTACCTTTGAGGGCGATTAGACTTTGAAATATGGATGCCTCTGCTCAACAGAGTTCTAAAGACTACCGGTCCTTCGGTTTTTCATCTGATGTTCATGATGGAAACTGTCCTGATGTCAAGCACTTGTTCATATGCAAAGAATGTTTATTGTGAGAAATATAATTCTAATGCAAATAGTATTTTTGTCTCAAAGTTAAAACAAACATTTTGAAAAGATGTCGTAACATCGAGTTTTTATGAAAGAAAGACGGTGTGATACCAACTCAAGTGTTTAGTGGATCTCTTAGGAGTCAGCTTACCGTATTCTCATGTATAGTCTACTTTCGAATTAGCCCATGCTTCAGTTAGGACTTTTAAGGGTTGTAACGTGGCCAGGTTCACGGTTTAAGAAAAAAAGATTTTTTGGCTCAAATTATTAGGTGTCCACCCCCTTCATGATGTTCTCCAGTTCTAAGTTTAGTTAACTTAACACAAGCATTCATCTTTCAAGAGGAACTTGAGATGGTTGAGGAATCAATGAGGTATTTGGACACGACAGCCACTCACTTTCTTGATCCTCTGATTTAACTTCACACGACTTTGTCCTTGCTCAGCAATTTCATCATCATATTCATTTCATTGTTAGTCTCTCTTCCCTTTTCTCCTTTTTTTATCATCCATTCTCATCACCTTTTCCTTTTTTCTCTTTTTTTCTTCTTTTTTCTTCTTTTTTTTATCCATTCTCATCACCTTTTTTTTCTTTTTTTTTTCCATTCTCATCACCTTTTCTTTTTTTCCTTCTTTTTTTTTTTTTGAACAAGTCGTGTAATCCCGCATTGCCTCTGATTTGTTTGAAGTGATTGTGACTGCCTCACTCCATAATTGATGAAGAATTACCATTGTGGTATCGTCATCGTTCAGCCTCCTGATGTAAGGGATAACCACTGCGGTGTTGATGTCGGTCTCGACCTCCGGATGCGAGGGATAATTGTTGTTGTATCGTTACTATGAATATGTGAAAGCTAACCATTGTGGTTCTGACTATCCTCAACCTTCTGAAAGATAACCATTATTGTATCTTTGTGTGTGTGCTGCTAATGAATTTCGAGCACTCGATTAGGTTAACTGGACACTACCCTGCCCCAGGGTTAAATGTGAGGGTTTTTTCTAAATAGAAAAGAAACTCCTACTTCGAAGGCTCAGATGGGTTATCGAGGGTCTATCTCCCTTATATCTCCGGTGTTTGAGAATTTGAAACAATGCATGTACATCATCAACAGGGTTCTACTCAAAAGCATACCATTTGAGGTTACTGGTAATATGTTCCTCATCCTCCCTTCGGAGTTATCATGCTTTATTAACAAGAGTTGAGTATCACAAAAAGCATAGAAAAACATATATAAGAGCAAAAGCGAATGGATTTTTTCAAGACAAACATATCCGATGCATTATTATTATAGTTAAAAAACAAACAAGTTTTACATACAAACAGTATTGACAAAGCAAGAAAGCTCAAACATGAATATGCATGATGATTTAAGAACCGCGAATGTTGAGGAGATCCTCTACATATGGACTTATTGTTTCAAAACATCCCCTGAGTCAAAGGAGAACTTCAATTCTGGCCTTCAGGTGCGAATGTGATAGTCTCGGTGTCAATCATGTCTTGAACCTTGTCTTTGGATGACTTACAGCCTTCAATCAGATAACCAAGTGCGTCGAGAGTGGAAAGCACACCAAGCATTAGTATCTGTGCCTGCAAAATCCTTCAGATTACTTTTTGGAAGAAGATTTCACCGAGGCCATACAAAAGTTGTAAGTGCTCAGCTTTAGGGATTTGAGCTGTGCCAATGGTGCACAAATTCAAGATACAAGGCGTCTTGCTTATCCCTCGGTCGGGAGCCCCGAATATAGCAACCAGAGTTTGTGAATGCTTTAGGGATTTGAGCTGCCGACAATGCAAACTCAAGAACACGGAGTCTTGCTTATCCCTCGGTCGGGATCCCTAAATATAGCTGCTGAAACAAAAATCACCATCATGAATGGAGGACACTTTGTATTACTATTGGCGAACAACAATAAACTCTAACGCTTGGCTATCAAAGCCATTACTTGGAACACACAACAGTTGTTATGAAGGAAACATCTGGGAGTACCAATTGCAAGTTGTCATACCCTAATTTTTGACCCTAAGATCACACATCATTTGCATATCAATCATCAATCAAGAAGTTTCGACTTAGAACTCTACTTGTGATGTTATGCTCAATTCATCTGCAAAGGAATCATCAAGCACCAATGTTTTTCTTGTATATGATGTTTTACTAACCAAAATACCAAAAAATATTGCCTTGTGCTTTTGTATGGTTGTGTTTTGTAGGTACCAAGTCAAAATATCCATCAAAAAGGGCATTTTTCAACATTTTCACTGTGTAAATCGATTTGCATAAGGTGTAAATCCATTTACAAAGTTGTTTCTGCACCAGATTTGCTTCTGCCATCAGTGCAAATCGATTTGCATAAGACAACAATCGATTTGCATAACTGTTTTTGCCCCGGATTTTGCCTTTTTTCAGCAATGCAAATAGATTTGCACAAAGTGTAAATCAATTGCACCAGTGCGAATTTTGAAGAATGAAGGCAAATTTCAGCTTTTGAAGGTGATGACTTCATTTGCAAGTATGGGAAGCATGACTTAGTTCTTATATTTGATTTCCTACATCATTTTATCATAAGCCCTCATGTGATCACATCAATACCATTCGGTCATAATTTTGGCTCCAAATTCATTTACCAAACCTAAATCTATTTTCCAATCCTAACTCCAATCCACCAATAATCCCAAGCCCAAATCCTATAAATAGAGGCTTTCCCCTCTTCATTTCTCAAGCTTTGAAAGCCATAAAAACTCTTGCTCTTTCTCTCCTCATCTCTCCCAAACCCCTCACTCAAAGCTCTTTTCTTCTTCCATAAAAAGTTAGTGAGTTACATCTTGAACCTCACTAACTTTGAGCTAAACCTTCATCTAAACACTATTTTCTTCATCAATTGTGAGAGATCAAGGATTGTGGTTGTGTGTTCTATAAGAAGATTCAAAGTTTGTGAAAGATTTGGTAAAATTCTAGATCCTTTCCATAATTCAAGACGTGATCCATTGTTGCTTATGTTTGATGCACCTTTGGTGTTACATTGTTGAGTTTTGCTTGCTTACTTGATACATTTTCGTGCAAAAATTGATCCAAGATCACAAGGTGTTTGGTTTTAAGTTTAAACAAGTTTTCTTCTCTTTATTTGCTGTTTTTTTTAAATGCTTTGTTGTGAAAATCGATTTGCATATTGTGCAAGTCGATTTACATAACTGTTTTTTGCGCAGAATTTGAAAACAGAGTTATGTAAATCGATTTACACTCTGTGCAAATTGATTTACAGCTGAGCAGAATGTGTCTTTTGCCTTTTTTTGATTTGCTCTTAGTTCTAACTCATCTTCTACTCTCTTCTTTTGTTATTTTCTTTGAATCACAAGTTAGAGGCCTAATTTCTCTCTAATATCAATGGACTTAGGGCGTCGATAGGATGAGAATCCAAATCCTCAATATTAAGTGATTGAAATTATGGATGAAAGGAGATTTTGAATGTGGTTCCATCTTTTATTTCTTTTTATTTTGATCGATGAAAGTCTTTGATACCTTGAGAATTCTTATGGATTCTTAGTAAAGACTAGATCGCCACCTATTTTCTTTTCTTGCGGTATTGCTTTCGGAGAGTGATCTATATATCGCTTCTCTCGCATGCATTAGCACATAAATTTTTGACCGGCCTCGTTGTAGGGTGATTTCTACATAAATCACTTGGCGATCTGCTTAACATAGCGCAATATTTCGTGTCCCGAATAAAAAAAAAAGATCAAACATGGAAGAGAATTGTATGCGGTTGATTTATGACTTATGGAGGTTTATCGTGTAGTCGCTATGATTTTATCAAGCTTCTGATAAATTTCCATTGAATTTAAATCCAAAAACATCCTTCACTTACTATCGATCTTTATTACTAACTTTGATAACATACTTGACAAGTTTATAGATGGTTATCTTTAACATCTAACGATTGACTTTAATTTCCGCACTTTATTATATTGCTCTTTATATTTCTCGTTTTATACTTTATTTTGTCATTTCATCATGTTTATGTTTCCGCCATTTTCTCTTTGTCAATTTGGACGTATTGTTTATGTTTCCGCTATTTTCTCTTTGTCCACTTGGACCATACTTTACTTTTGTGCTAAAACACTAATAATCAACTTAAAATCTAAAAAACACCTAAGGCCCTATGGACTATTGGTTACTATCCCGAGCATTTTGGAGACTTGGACTTTTGGACTTAGTACCTCTGGACCCTTTTATTCTGTTGTTACTCTGTCGTTATTCTGTATGTCTGTATTGGATTGTTGTCTGTTTGTGTGTGCAGGTATTTCCTTGAAAGCCCTTGATGGTTAATTCCAAGGCATTATGATAAGGATTTTACCAAAAAAAAGTCGTTACTCTGCCCGATTTTCGTCAGAATTTTAATGTGTTTAATGCAAAGTGGTGCTAAAGATAAAAAGTTCATCTGGATACCCAAGTGATAATGTGTTGGTTTAGTATTGATAGTCCAAAGGATGGGAAATCTACCTTGACTCTTAATGTCAAGTGTTGGCTTCTTCTTCGGTTAGACCGTTTCTTTCCTTAGCTTTTATTTTATGCATTAGGATAGCCTCTTCATCTCCTCCCCTTCTTAGATTTTCAAAATCTTCTCCCTTTTTCCAAAATCTTCTTAAGTTGTAATCTCTTTTTAAACCTTTTCTTTAAAAATATCTTTTGCCCTTAGTGGCTTTTCTTTCAAAGTTTAGACACGATTAATCGTTGTAGTGAATTGCGAAACCCCACGATTTTGAAATTTATTGATATAATGAGATCTTTTCCGCGTGAGAGAGCTAGTGGCATACTCGTTGATTTCCATCTGAGTTGGAGCCCTTCTTTCATTTTCGATGCAAAGAACTCGTTTGTTCTCATGCTCAAGACCAATGGCTCAGTATTTCTCTCTGACGATGATAAAGTGTTTATTCCTTTTAAAACGTTTATCCCTTTAAGCGGAACTACATTAGCTCTGACTTCTCCATTGCACCAAGGAGGTATGTAGGCACACGGCTTAATGTCTTGCCGAGCTTATTTTAAAATTAAACAAACTCCTTTTTAGCACGCACGACACATATTTTCAAAAAGGTTCCAGTGGAATACCACAAATACGAGGGGTGCTTAAAACCTTCCCCTTGGATGATCAACACCCATACCTAAGATCTCTTTTTGTTTTAAAAAACAAACTTCGGGGTTTCTTCGTTATTTTCCCTTTTCCTTTGGAAATAATAAAGCGCGGTGGCGACTTTCACTGAAATATTGAGTCGAGTCAATTTATGGCTTCGATCTCAGATTTTCCCCGCTACAGAAAAATGGCGACTTCACTGGGGATCCAGTTTTAAGTGAGTTAAGCCTATTTTTGTTTATATGTGTGTTTTTTATCTGTATGTATTATTGTGTGCTTTGTTTGTTTTTATTTTTTATTTTTTTGGTGCTCGATGTTTCCTCTGTGATGAGATAAAGTCCTAACCCGGACTTTGGTGAGTAACTTGAGATAGGAGGTGGTAAGACCAATAGTCGCATGTCAGGAGCAATCCTTAACATGAGCGCCATATGGTGGAACCCCAATCAGTGGAGGCCTCATGGAAGGTAGTAGATGTTGTTATGAACCATCGTAAGAATGCTATTACTTTCAATAGTGAGTGTCCGTAGAAGCTGAATGACCTTGAACCCTTTTAACCCATCTAAGCCTTTTTAAGATGTAGCGCAGAAACAAGGTCAAGTACCAATTTGGGCTTGTTGTCATGCGATGCTACGCTCAGGCGAGGTATTTTTAGGCATATTATTGGCGCCCATGAGCAATTGTGCGTGCCGGTAGTATCCGATAGAAGATTGAAAACTCTGGGAACCTTTGTAGAACCCGATCGGCAGGTACAAAATTCCTTAGAACACACCTTTTGGGATGGGTAGACCCATGGCTCCATGCTCGTGACGTCGAACCTTTGAACCTTGATTGTGTGATTTTGTGTGATCTTGTGTGCTCTTGATTGTGATTGATGCATAAACCATGCATTCATGCATTCATAAAAACGTTCTTCACAAATGGTTTTCAAAGAACTTAGATACTTTTTTGTAAACATCACAGGTACCATGGATCAAAAGAGAAGCATCAAGAAGTACACTTTCAGGAATTCAAGTGCGAAAGAGTTAAAAGAGCTAGCAACTTTAGTTCTTAATCTCGACAACTTCAAAAACTGTTATGGGAAATTGATCTCTATTATGAAGACCAAAGTGGAGAAAGGGATTCTTGAGACTCTTGTGCAATTTTATGATCCAGTTTATCACTGTTTCACCTTTCCGGATTATCAGCTTATGCCCACTTTGGAGCAGTATTCTTATTGGATCGGTTTGCCAGTTACAAATGATATACCGTTCAGTGGTCTAGAGAAAGATCCTAGCGCTGATGAGATAGCAGAGCTTCTTCAGTTGAAGATATCAGATGTGAAAGCAAACATGACCAAAAAAGAAGGAATTTGGGGATTGACTTCTAAGTTCTTGATTGGGAAGGCTTCTATGTGGGCTAGCAAGGGAAGTATGATCGCTTTTGAGACTTTTCTGGCCTTGCTCATCTATGGTTTGATACTCTTTCCCAACATTGACAACTTTGTTGATGTTAATGCTATTCAGATATTCATGATTGGGAATCCTGTGCCTACTTTTCTTGGGTATACTTATCATTCCATTCACCATAGGACTGATAAGAAAGGTGGACTTATCAACTGTTGCACTCCTTTGCTCTATAAGTGGTTTATTTCGTACTTACCTCAGACTAAGAATTTCTTGAGCAACCCTGATGGTCTCTCATGGTCTCAGAAGATCATGCATCTTACTAACGGGAATATCCATTGGTACAATCCTGCTTATGACATTGGTGAGATTATTGATAGTTGCGGAGAATTTCCTAATGTACCTCTTCTTGGTATAAAAGGGGGAATTACCTACAACCCTATTCTTGCAAGGCGTCAATTTTGTTACCCCATGAAGGAGAGACCTGCTAGTATTCTTGTGTCAAAAATCTTTTATCATAATCATGATAGAAATTCGAATATGAGAAATCGGTTTGTGCGTGCTTGGCACCATAGTGATAGAAAGAGACATTTGGGAAAGAAGCAATGTGTTGCTCTCAAAGACTATACTGATTGGGTCCAAGCTAGAGCTCACACTCTTCAGATGCCTTATTTACTCGAGGAGCCCTCTCTACCTGTTACTCCATCATCATCTTCCACTATTCCCATCGAGAGTAATGAGGAGCACCTAGAGCTCGTGGCTAGGATGAGAATGGAAATAGATACTTGGGAAAAGAAGTTTCATGCTTCAGAGATTGATAAGAAAGAGCTGAAGAAGCAGTTGAAAGAAAAGGATGATATGCTTTATCTTCAAGATGGTTGGTTGATGGAAAAAGATGATCAGATCGTCGTCAAGAAGAGCTACTTCAACAACATGGTGATAAGCGGAAGAGATAATAAGAGGATTTATTTTCCTCTGGTAGTTAGGAAGATTTGGTTGCATGGAAGGAAGTTGTTGATAAGCTGATGGTTGAGAAGACTCACATGAAAGGCTTTTATGAAGATGAGTTGGAGAAGCTCCGTAGTAAGTTGCAAAGAGGAGCTGGATCTTCATCAGAAGTGTTCCCTTCTAGATTTTAGTTTTCTCTTGTTATGTAATTTTGAACTTTGAACCTTTTGTAAGCTTTTCCATTATCAATGAAAGAATTTTATTATGTTTTATGTTTACAATTAATGTCTTAAAAGTTCCTTGAAAACCAGTAAAAATAAAAATCATTTGCATTGCATTTCATGCATCATTCCGCATTTTGGTCTTGCTTCCGAGAGTATTCCCGAGGTCTTATTCAACGATTCTTCATACAGAACCAAGCTGTCTCACCGGTATAACACTCAAGCTAATTGCAAGAAGAAGATGGAAGGTTTTGAACAAGAGAATCGTAGGCTACGTGAAGAGGTTGTTACTTTGAGATCTGGGGTGGAGCGTCTCACTACTCTAGTCGAGACATTGATGGCTGCTCAGAATCAGAATCAGGTTCCTCCTCCTTCCAATGCCCAAGCTCAAGGTCAGGCCACTGTGATTTCTGAAATCGCTACTACAACAATTCCTGATGTTCCTGCTGCTGCTACTCAGCAACGTATGCCTAATGGATATCCCTGGGGTATGCTTGAAGGTTATCTGTCTATTCCTGAGATGACTCATCCTCTGAATCCTGTCATGGTCACTACATCTCCTATTGTTCATACTGATCCTTTTGTCCCAGAGCCCATTTATGATGCTGTGCCAAGTGAAGGTTTGGGTATTCACGACAGAATGGATGGTTTCCAAGATCAGTTTGAAGAATTGCAGAAAGAGATGAAAGCCCTGCGTGGGAAAGAATTTTTTGGAAAGAATGTGCATGATCTCTGCCTTGATCCCAATGTGAAAGTACCTGCTAAGTTCAAATTGCTTGAACTTATGAAATATAAGGGAAATTCCTGTTCTCAAGCACATATGGTGATGTATGTAAGGAAGATGTCCACTCACACTGATGATCAACGTCTGTTGATCCATTATTTCCAAGACAGTTTGACTGGAGCTGCTTCTAAGTGGTATATGGGTCTTGATAGCACCCATATTCGCACTTTTAATGATTTAGCTGAGGCATTTGTGAAGCAATACAAGTACAATGTGGACATGGCTCCAGATCGAGATCAGCTACGAGCTATGATGCAGAAAGAGAAAGAATCCTTTAAGGAATATGCTCAGAGATGGCGTGAGATTGCCGCCCAAGTAATTCCTTCGATGAAAGAGAAAGAGATGACTAAGATTTTCCTGAAGACTCTTGACCCATTTTACAATGAGAAGATGATTGCAAGTGATCCTGTAGACTTCACTGAAATGGTGGGTATGGGTGTTAGGCTTGAAGAAGCTGTGCGAGAAGGTTGTCTGGTTCAGAATGACAATCCGTTCGATGGTGCGAAGAAGTATGGTTCTTCTTTCCACAAAAAGAAGGAATCAGATGCTAATGTTATTTCTCACGGAAGGAATAGTCGATCTAGAAGTCAACCTCAACAAGTGGCGTCAGTGACTCCCATTGTGAATTCAGTGCATGTAGTTCCTGTTAATCAACAACCAGCGAGGCGGAATCCGTATCCTCGAGTTAATTTTGATCCAATCCCCTTGACATACACAGAATTGTATCCTGCTCTAATTCATAAGAAGTTGGTGTCATACCCTAATTTTTGACCCCCCCTGAGATGTCATATCTTTTAGACTTTTCATCAAAGACAAAATAAATACTCAGAGCAGTCACTTGTTCATTTGTTACCCAGTCTAGGGTTTTGAGCCCCAGCAAGGATTAAAATCAGGGATCACATTTGGGAAACCCTAGAAAACTCCAGGGGTTCACTCAAAGGCATCAATCATCTTCAAATAGCTCATATGACAATATCCATTGGGTATTACAACCCAATCCAAGGCCTACAGTCATCAATTTCATCTGGTCGACAATTAGGGTTTTTGACCTAATTCACCAAGACAGTTGACTTTTAATCAGGACATGGATCCAAAACTCAAAGCATGACTCAAGAGCTTCTATTCCCTCAATATAATCCATTCACATCACTCATTTGAAGAGGAGATTTTGATTCATCACAAAAGTCCAAGAATTCACTTCATCTGAAAAAGTCAACTGCACAGGATCACCTTTGACTTTTTAGAAATTTTTGTCAACCATGACTTTTGAAGTTTTAAATCATCAATATATGATATTTGAAGTCATTTGATCAAGGAAAATCAAGAAAAAACAATCAAGAATCAAAAGTCAAAAGTTTGACTTTTCAAGTGATTTTTGCCAAACTTTGGAAGGGATTTTCTCAAAATTTCACCTACAAACTGAAAAAAACTTCCAACATGAAAGTTGTAGATTTTGATCCAATAAACAACTTTGACACATATATTGTTTTGGCTAAAAATCAACCATTGAAGAGTTATGGAGCTTCAAAGTGGCTGCCTTCACAAAACATGCAAGAAAACCCTAGTTTTCTTCAAACTTTATGGGACTTTTTCACTAATTTGCCTAAAGAATTTGGGCAAACACCAAACTAATGAATCAAAGTACATATTAAGGGCTTTCCAAATTTTGCTCAATCTTCTCCAAATTCATTTTGAGCTAAGAG
Source organism: Vicia villosa (assembly GCF_029867415.1). Lineage (NCBI taxonomy): Eukaryota > Viridiplantae > Streptophyta > Magnoliopsida > Fabales > Fabaceae > Vicia > Vicia villosa. The sequence continues at coordinate 240,184 of NW_026705733.1, forward strand.
ATATGATTGATCAAAGTTAGGCACTTGAAGTGAAAATTATAGGTCATGTGCAATTTGAAACTTTGCAATTTTGTGCAAGTGACTTCTCTAAATGATGCTACCCGACCTCTAATACATCTGAAGACATGACATACATCCAATTTCATCATTGCATAAGGATTAGAGAAGATTCCCAAAAACAAAGGCATGTGATTATGTAATGATTGCATTTTTGAATTTATGGCAAATGGTGAATCATCAAGGAATCTTTCTCTAAGCCAATTAGAACCCTCCTCTGCATCATAAATGTTCCCTAAGATCATACAAGATCAATGGTTGGGGAAGCTAGCCTGAAAATGCATCATTGCATTTGGGATATTTTAAAATTTTCTTCATGGCTAAGAAACCAAACTCACTTCACTAAGCAAGCTTGCTATGTTCAATTGCTCTGAACCATTTGCCTATAAATAGAGGGCTCTTTCTCATTCAGAAAACACACCAAAGCAACCATATTCCTTGCTTTCTCTTTCTCTTCTCATGCTTATGGTTTTTCAAAGTTCTTTGGCAAGAAGAATCGTTTTCTTCAAACCAGAGCTTCTCTTTGGAAAGTAAGCATTCTAACATCTCAAGGGGGCTCATTTGAGGTGATCCAAGCACCTGGATCACTTCTGTAGGTGGAGAAACACCATTGTTGCTCTCACTTTGGAGCTGTTGCAGTTGGAGGTCCATAGGGCAATTCAGAAGGTTTCCAACAAAGCCAAACATCCAGACACATTCCCTAGGTCATAGTGAAGCTGTTCAGATGGCTGCAGCTCATCTGTAACTCAAGATTTATCACTCTCCATGTCCACTTGAAGCTCAAATCGAAGGTGTCGGGTAGAACAATTCAGAAGGATTCAGGCCACAAAAAACATCCAGTTAGCATCACTGAGTCCCAAGGAAGCTTTTTGGATCATTCACACAAGTCCAGAAGTTCCTCATCATCCTCACGACCTCCATTTTCAGAGGTAAGTTTTTGAACTCCACCTCTTTAATTTAAGTACTCTTTGTGATAAAGCTCGATACTATCTTGTTCAGCATCATCAGAGGATTAAAAACCCTCTATCATCATTCATTTATTCATCTTGTTTGTCATTTAATTTTAAATTTAGGGTTCATATATTCTTCATGTTTTCTGAGAAATTAAGTAGCTATAGTTAATATAAATGATTGTTAGTTACATATCTGGATTCGTGAGGAAATTTAGAGCAAGATTGATGTTTACATCATGCCATTTAGTTGAGAAACCAGAGAGTTAGGAATTTGAAAATCCTTGAGCTCGAGGAAGAAGATGACTATGATGGCGGGCGAAATTCAAATCCATGGGCTAGGTTTATTTTATTTTGAATGGTATGCGTTTTATAAACGAATTCATCGTTTGCCCTAGTGGCCTCACATACGCCCTTAGTCTCCTCATGCCTCAAGTCTGGGGTTCGAATCCCCCTCGCCCCAGACTTTTTGATTCTTTTATTTTTCAATGATTTACCACTTGTTTTGAAACATAACCAAATGGGTGTGTGTTATAATCACCAAGCGCCCGTTGGCTCAGTGGTGTTATTTTGAGCTGGTGACTTAGAGGGCGTGTGTTCAAACCATGGTGAGACCAAAACCCTATTTTTTCTCACTATTTTGTTTAATTTTCTTCACAAGTTCAACCAATTAACTCACCTATCAAATTAAATCATTTTCATCTCATTTTTCACACACTTTTTATTTAATATATCTTTTTTGTGAATAATCAGAAAAATCATAAAAATATTATTTAGTTCATATATTTTTATTAGGTTTAAAATAGTATGTTTTAAGTGTTTTCTTAAATACTTTGAAAATATATATCTTCATTTTGTTTTAACCTAATTATTTTTGTGAATAATTTTATGATAAAACCCTAATTATTTAGGTCTTAATTAGGTATAGATTTCATCTCTGCCTTAATTAAGTTGACTTTTGTCAATATTCAAAACTGTTTTCAATCTCTGATTAAGCGGACGATTAAGGTTTTCAAACAACAAAACCTTATATCTTTTCAATCATCATTCAACTGTTTTTTCATAAACAGTAAATCATTTTCACTGGGCCTCTAATAGAGTGTAAGTCCCAACACCTTTTTCTTTTCTTAGTTTGTTTTCCAAAACTGTATTTACAAAATCTTCTTTCTGTTTTCAAAACATTCTTCTGGTATTTGAAGGGCATTATTCCCGGTGAAACTCTTCAGATACCTATGTGACCTTTGTCCATCTTCACTTCTTCTGTTTTCAAAAACCTTTAGCTGTTTATAATAAATATTCAACTGTTATCAATAAAACAACAAAAATTGCTAGTAAGGCTTTGTACATACTTCTTCAAAGGCCTCCACTCCATCCAGGTTAGGCTTTATAGCTTTCAATTTACAGTCTTTTATTTAAATTACTGTCAAATATAGAACTGTTTATATATTTGTTTAGAACTACGTTTGAGTGTAAACCCTAGGACAGTTAAACTATATATATATATATATATTATAGGAATATGGCCTAGGATTGAGAATGTCTTCCCGGTGAAGGCTCTTTCCTAATTAGAGATCTGTAGTTCAAACCTCCAAGATGAATTATTCCCGGTGAAACATCTTGGCAAAAACCTTAGAACAAAAAAAATAGGACACATCCACCCAAAGAGGAATTATTCCCGGTGAAACCTCTTACCCATTTGCTTAGAGCCAAAATAAGTTCAAAACCACATAGCTTTCTCTTGTGCTATAACAAGGACCCTCGATGACCCTCGATTAGCCTCCTCTTGGGCTTTGTACAAGGACCCACAGGCTTCTTAAAAGCATTTCCAGCTTCCTCTTGAGCTTTTATACAAGGACCCATCAGGTTTCTTATAAACATAGGAACAGGTCTTTAGTTACCTTTTAGCCTATCCTGGTGAGTTTCTTCCATTCTTTAAACCAGACTTTAAACAAGCTAAGTTTGTCTCAATTTCACATTGAGCACACCTTTTGGAATGAGAGACATGGACAGTCTCTGTCACCCTTATCTTCATCAATATTCCTTAGCAGAGTCTAGGATCCATGTCTTGCTTATCCTCAGCAAGAGTCAGCCTTAATCTTGGGCTTTAAACAAGAAGTCTCCACTAGATAATATTTCTGCCATTCATTTTAACAAAAACCCCTGGAAAGGGTTAGCCTCCAAATCATTCCTTCATTTTAACAAAAACCCCTGGAAAGGGTTAGCCTCCAAAATCACTCCTTTAAAATCCAAAGATTTATTCCTTTAAGGGATAAATTCCCCAAAAGAGTCAAAAACCCCTGGAAAGGGTCAGCCTCCAAAAAACATGATAAAAATTCAGTCTTTTAATAGTCAATTTCTCCAGCTGAGTCAAAATCCCTGGAAAGGGTTAGCTTCCAAAAAAACATAAAAATAAATTAGCTTGTTAAAACCTCTAGTAGAATAAAACTCCCCCAGTGAGTCTTTCTTTTTTTAGCCACAACCTTGGGCTTTGTACAAGGCAGATAAACCATATTTCCCTGTGTCAAAGATTCCAAATCTCAAGGATCTTTTCCCTATAGAGCCTTCCATACTCAGTTTCTTTAAAAGTCCGCCACAACCTTGGGCTTTGTACAAGGCAGAAAATAATATTCCCCCTAGCTAGAGTAGCCACAACCTTGGGCTTCATACAAGGCACAAATTAATAACCATCCTCAGTAAGAGTCAGCCACAACCTTGGGCTTTGTACAAGGCACACAAATAGAGTCATTCATAGTCTTAAAAACTCAGTTATCCTCAGCAGTTAGCCACAACCTTGGGCTTCATACAAGGCACACAAATAGAGTCTCCCTAAGTAGAGTCAGCCACAATTTTGGGCTTTGTACAGAACACCAAATAAAATCCATCAAATAAACACTCTCCAACTAGAGTCAGCCTCAATTCTGGGCTTTGTACAGAACACAAAAACTCCTTAGTTTAAATTCTCCCCAGTAGTGTTATCTTTCAATAAATCAATCAAAAGCCTCAAGCTTGGGCCTCATACAAGCCAGCTAAAATCAAATCTTTCAAACAGTAGATAGACATAGCTTATCTCTATAAAGAGATCTTTCTCCTATCTCACCACATTCAAACAAACAAACATTACACATTTCAATTTCAATTTCAAACATTCTCTCGTTTAGGACTCTGAAAGGCATGCTCTGAGGCAAACAAACCCAGACTTGTACACTTTCCCTAATTTGGATGAGAATCTTTCTTTCATTTAAGAGAACGCGACTGGCATACTTGCAAACATACAAGTAAGGTCCCTATCTTAATGAAATGAATTCAGCTTTTCTGTCACTAAAAAATGTTTGTGGTGGAATAGTAGAAATACCTCTCTATAAAGATGACTTCATGTCTCTTTACTGTAAAAAGAGATTTAATTCAAAGCTTCAACCTTGAGCTTCAAGCAAGGCACCAAAAATAATTAATTTCCCTAGTTAGTTCCCCGAACTACATTAAGCTCTGACTTCCACTAGGGATATGTAGGCATGAGGTTCACAAGGAATCTCAGCGAGCTAATAAAATACCAAAAATAGTCAGTTTGTATGTCTGTCTGTCTGTCTTTTTAAATCAATTTAATTCTCTCTCCTAACACAAAGGAGAAACTTTCCCGATCATTAGGAACAAACACAATCACAATGACACATAGAAGGTTCCCGTAGAGTACTACGGATATGTAGGGTGCTTAAACTCTTCCCTATGTATAACCGACCCCCCGAACTCCAGAATCTCTAGTCTAGGTGAAATCCCCACACTTAGCAAACTCCTAGGGTTTAGTTGAGATCTTTTTTTCCCTTTCCTACTCGTAGGACAATAAGAAATTTCGTGTGATATCGTAGGAAGAACTGAAACAAAATTCATCCCGCCCCGGGCGCATTCTCCTTCCAAATTTCGCGTGAAAGGTATAGCGTGCCGTCCTCCCAAGTGAAACGGGGAGGTAAAAAAAACGACACCACAGTTGGTTCAACCAAGGTCACCGTCTCCTATTCTAGAGAAACTCCCTTGGTGGTACAAAGCTGATGCCATTTGTGGTTTTCATCAGAATGCTCCTAGGCATGACTTAGAGAATTGCTGGCCTCTAAAGAATGAAGTTCAGAGATTGGTCCGTTCTGGTATGCTTTCCTTCTGTGACGTTGGTACTAATATGCAGAACAATCCATTGCCGACTCATGAAGTGTCTGCTGTGAACATGGTGTATGGATGCCCTAGAAAGTATAAGGTTTATCGTGTGGAACATATTAGAGGATCCTTGTTAGATATGCATGCCACTCTGTGTGAATATAGTCATTATAAGCATAATCATGCTGCTTGTAGGATTTGTTCAGTCAATCCTCGAGGATGTTATATTGTGAGAAGAGATTTACAAGAGATGATGGATCAATGGCTCATTGAGATTCTGAGAGACAGAGATGAAGGTGATGTCAATGTGATCGAGCCATACTTTGAAATTCCAGAATGCATAGAGATTGGTTATTATGGAAAAGCTGCTGTAGAGCTTCTTGTGATATGTTTGCCTGGATCTGTACCTTATAACTCTGACAAAGCTGTACCCTACAGATACAATGCCACTATGCTGGAAGTTGGAAAAGAAGTCGAGATCAAGCCTCTGTCTTCTGTTTAGAATATAGCAGATGCCAGTAGAGTGACTAGAAGTGGACGAGTTCTTACTCAACCCCAAGCAGTTGTGGATGTCCAGAGGAATCCTACTTAAGTGCCTGTGAATATTAATGATGCGACAAAAATGAATGATGGGTCGTCTTCAGGAAAGGAGATGGATGAGATTTTGAAGCTTATCAAGATGAGTGATTATAAGATTATGGATCAGTTGCATCGTACTCCGTACAAGATCTCTATAATGGAACTGCTGACGAGTTCTCCTGCTCATAGGGATTCTTTGATGAAGATACTTGATCAAGCCTTTGTGGATCATGATGTGACGTTGGATCAATTTAATGGGGTTGTGAGTAATATTACCGCATGTAACAATTTGAGCTTCAGTGATGAAGATTTGCCTGAGGAAGGAAGAAATCATAATTTGGCTCTACACATCTCTGTTGGTTGCAAAGAGGATTCGCTGTCTAATGTGTTGATCGATACTGGCTCATCGCTGAATGTTATGCCGAAATCCACTTTTGCTAAGTTGTCTTATGGAGGAACACCAATGAGATTTAGCATTGTGATTGTGAAGGCTTTTGATGGATCGAAGAAGTCAGTGGTTGGGGAAGTTGATTTGCCCATTTGTGTCGGCCCGTTTGTTTCCAAGATCACTTTTCAGGTGATGGACATCATTCATGCATACAGTTGTTTGTTGGGACGCCCATGGATCCATGAAGCTGGGGCAGTTACTTCGACTCTTCACCAGAAGTTGAAATTTATGAAAGATGGAAAGATGGTTGTCTTGAATGGAGAACAAGCTTTGCTGATTAGTCATCTCTCTTCGTTCCGTGCCATAGAAGTTGATGAAGTCGTCATTGGAACTGCATTCCAAGCCCTGTCTATTAATGATGAATTCAAGAAGGATGAAGCTTCCATTGCCTCTTTCAAAGATGCTCAGCTGGTGGTTCAGAATGGACATTCAGGAGTGTGGAGACAAGTGGTGAGTCTGCAGGAGAACAAGAATAGGACTGGTTTGGGATTTTCTCCCTTAGACAAGTCTGTGATGAAGCCAGAATCTGCTTTTCGCCCTTATTAGTAGATATTTCATAGTGCTGGGTTCCTACATCCGACTCCTCCGGAGGTGGATGCTATTATTGAAGATGAATCAGAACCAGAGATGCCAAGCTTTGCGACCCATGGAAAGATGATTAAGAACTGGATCACCATTGATATTCCTGATTGTACTCATGTTTCAAAGTAATTTGTTTTTTATGTTTTTCAAAATCCTTTCATTCTGCCCAAGATGAAAGTGAAGTTATTGGGGCTTTTCCTGTTTGTTTCAAACGTTAAAATCATCAATAAAAGTCATTTTGTTTCCGCGTATATATGCTTTTTATCTTTTTGCTTTTTCTGGAAAGTGGTAACACAAAAAACCTTAAATATGTTTTCATTTGCCATAATCTGCACGATTACATGTTTGCATATATCTTTCCTTTTTCTGAATAATAATCACTTGTGCAGATTAATCAATAAAACCGTTGAAAGTAATGACCTTGCACCCTCTCCCCACTTCGGGTTTCCTGTGTATGAGGCGGAAGGAGAAAGTGATGAATGTATTCCTGATGAGATTTCCCGACTACTTGAGCACGAGGAAGACACCATTAAGCCATATAAAGAACCGTTAGAAGTCATCAACTTGGGTTCTGAAGAGGATAAGAAGGAAGTCAAGATTGGGGCACTGCTTGGTCAAGATGTTAAGAAGAGGATTGTAGAGCTTATTAAAGAGTATGTTGACATTTTTGCATGGTCTTACCAAGATATGCCTGGGTTGGACACAGATATTATGGAGCATCGTTTGCCGTTAAAACCTGAATGCCCTCCTGTCAAGCAAAAGCTAAGAAGAAGTCGTCCCGATATGGCGGAGAAGATTAAGAATGAGGTATTGAAGCAGATAGATGCAAGTTTCCTTGTCACTTCTATATACCCTCAATGGATTGCCAATATTGTGCCTGTTCCGAAGAAAGACGGAAAAGTTCGCATGTGTGTCGATTATAGAGATTTAAATAAAGCCAGTTTAAAAGATGATTTTCCTCTACCTCACATTGATATGTTGGTAGATAGCACGGCAAAGTTTGAGGTTTTCTCCTTCATGGATGGTTTCTCAGGGTACAACCAGATTAAGATGGCACCCGAAGACATGGAAAAGACAACTTTTATAACGCCATGGGGAACATTTTGTTACAAAGTAATGCCTTTTGGGTTGAAGAATGCTGGCGCAACGTATTAGAGATCCATGACCACTCTTTTCCATGATATGATGCACAAAGAGATCGAGGTTTATGTGGATGACATGATTGCCAAGTCTCAGTCAGAGGAGGGGCATAGGGAGGATCTTTTAAAGTTGTTTCAGCGTTTAAGGAAGTATCGTCTCCGTTTAAATCCAAACAAATGTACTTTTGGCGTCTGTTCTGGAAAATTATTAGGTTTCGTTGTCAGTCAGAAAGGAATCTAAGTAGATCCTGATAAAGTCAAAGCAATTCAGGAAATGCTAGCACCAAAGACTGAGAAACAAGTGAGAGGTTTCCTCGGACGTTTGAATTATATCTCCAGGTTCATTTCCAATATGACTGCTACCTGTGAGCCAATTTTCAAGTTGTTAAAGAAAAATCAAGGATGTTTGTGGAATGAAGACTGTCAGAAAGCTTTTGACAACATTAAGGAATATCTGCTTGAACCCCCCATTTTTCTTCCTCCAATTGAAGGAAGACCTCTGATTATGTACCTTACAGAGTGTAGCGGGGAAAATCTGGGATCGAAGCCATGGAATTGACTCGACTCGATATTTCGTTTGAAATCGCCACCGCGCTTTATTTTTTCAAAGGAAAAGGGAAAGAACGAAAAACCCAAAGTTTGTTTTTAAAACAAAAAGAGAACTCAGGTTCGGGTGTTGATTATACAAGGGGAAGGTTTTAAGCACCCCTCATATCTGTGGTATTCCACAGGAACCTTTTTGAAAATTTGTGTCGTGTATGCTAAAAAAAGAGAGTTTGTTTTATTTTAAAAAATAAGCTCGGCAAGACGTTAAGCCTTGTGCCTACATACCTCCTCGGTGCAATGGATAAGTCAGAGCTAATGTAGTTCCGCTTAAAGGGAAAACATTTAAAAAAAACGAATAAACACTTTATCATCGTCGGAGAGAAATACTTAGCCATTGATCTTGAGCATGAGAACAAATGAGTTCTTTGCATCGCAAATGAAAGAAGGGCTCCAACTCGGATAAAATCAACGAGTATGCCACTAGCTCTCTCACGCGGAAAAGATCTCATTATATCAATCAATTTCAAAATCGTGGGGTATAACCACTCGTTTCAACATTTAATCGTGTCTAAACTTTTGAAGAAAAGCCACTAAGGGCAAAAGATATTTTAAAGAAAATGTTTTAAAAAAGATTGCAAACATAAGAAGGTTTTTGAAAAAGGGAGAAGATTTTGAAAATTAAAGAAGGGGAGGAGATGAAAAGGCTAACCTATTGCGTAAAATAAAAGCTAAGGAAAGAAACGGTCTAACCGAAGAATAAGCCAACACTTGACATTATGAATCAAGGTAGAGTTCCCATCCTTTGGACTTATCAATACCAAACCAAAATATTACCACTTGGGGATCCAGATGAACTTATTATCTTAGCACCACTTTGCATTAAGCACATTAAAATTCTGACGAAAATCGGGCAGAGTAACGGCTGTTTTCGGGTAAAATCCTTATATCAATGCCTTGGAATTAACCATCAAGGGCTTTCAAGGAAATACCTGCACACACAAACAGACAACAATCCAATGCCAGACAGACAGAATAACAGCAGAGTAACAACATAATAAGAGTCCAGAGGCACTAAGTCCATAAGTCCGAATCTCCAAAATGCTAGGGATAGTAACCAATAGTCCGAATGAGAGCCTTATGTGTTTTTTAGATTTTTGTTGTTTATTAGTGTTTTAGCGTAAAAGTAAAGTATTGTCCAAGTGGACAAAGAGAAAATGGCGGAAACATAAACATATGTCCAAATGGACAAAGGAAAAATAGCGGAATGTAAATATGATGAAATGATAAAATAAAGCAATAATGCGAGAAATATAAAGAGCGGTATAATAAAGTGCGGAAATTAAAGTTAGTTGTTAGATGTTAAAGATAACCATCTTGAAACTTGTCAAGTATGTTATCAAAGTTAGTAAGAAAGATCGATGGTGAGTGAAGGATGTTCTCGGATTTAAATTCAATGGAACTTTATCAGAAGCTTGATAAAATCATAGTGACTACACGATAAATTTCCATAAGTCTTAAATCAACCGCATACAATTCTCTTCCACATTTGATCTTTTTTGATTCGGGACACGAAATATTGCGCTATGTTAAGCAGATCGCCAAGTGATTTATGTAGAAATCACCCTACAACGAGGCTGGTCAAAACTCTATGTGCTAATGCATGCGAGAGAAATGATATGTAGATCATTCTCCGAAAGCAATACCGCACGAAAAGAAAATAGTTAACGATCTAGTCTTTACTAAGAATCCATAAGAATTCTCAAAGTATTAAGACTTTCATCGATCAAAAGAAAAAAAGGAGAAGAAGAAGATAAAAAAACATAAAAGATAATCAACTCACACTATCATTAATATCATTCATCTAATATTATGGATTTTGTCATTTCAAACCTATCAACATCCTAGATCCAATGATATTAATGAATTGGAGGAAGAAGGAAGCCAAAACAAGCATAAAAAAGGCAAAAAACCACATTCTGCCAGCAGGAAATCAATTTCATGCAGGGGGAAATCGATTTCCATAGCGCAGTTTTCAAAAAAACAAGTTACGTACAGCATGAAATCGATTTCAGCCTTAAGGAAATCGATTTCATCAGTGTAAATTTCAGCAAAAACATCATTTAAAGGCATGAAACTTGATTTGAACAAATATACAAACACCTAATGATCACATATCAATTGGAGCACGAATTTTCCATCACAAAATCAGCAAATATCATCAATGTAGCATCTAAGATGCATTACACACAAGCACAAAAGAATCACATTATGATGGATGAATAAAGATGAAGAAAATTACCAAATCTTGAACAAACTTAGATCTACTTCAATAATCACCTACACAAGTCTTGATCTCTGAACAATTGAAGAAAAAGAGTGAAAAGAAAGGTGGCTTAGCTCAAAGCTTGTGAGGTTCAAGGTGTGACTCACAAACTTTATGAAAGAACAAAGAGCTTTGGTGAATTTGGTAGGGATGAGGAGAGAAATTGCAAGGGGTTTTTTGGCTCTCAAAGCTTGAGAAATGAGAGAGTAGTGGTCTCTATTTATAGAATTGGAGCAAGAGTAGTGGTAGTTTGGTCTTTTTGTGTTTGGTAATTAATTTGTGGTTAATTGGTAATTAAAGTGGAATTTAAATGGTAAAAAATGGTAAAATGAGGTTTAAGTGGGTTTAATGAAGGGGTTAATTTTGATGAGGTGGAAAATTGATAAAATGATCAAATAAAAAGGTGCCAAAATGATGTCAAGCTTCCCTCCTTATATTTTTTTGAATTTCGCCTTAAGGAAATCGATTTCCCCAGGAGTGAAATCGATTTCACACTGTTCCAAAAGAGAATTTGGCGCAAACTACACTAGGGAAATCGATTTACCCAGGAGGGAAATCGATTTCATGCTGTCCAGAATGTGATTTTGTTGAAGATTGCTGCAGGGAAATCGATTTACCCAGTAGGGTAATCGATTTCATCAGTCCAAAATATGAAAAATGCCTTGTTTATTGCATGTCTTGGCTTGGTACCTACAAAACAAAAGCTTACAAAGAAACAAAGCAATATTTTTGGTATTTGGGTTAGTACAATATGCATACAAGATAAACAATCATTGGTGCTTGATGGTCCCTCTTATTGATGAGGTGAGTGCAACACCACAAACAAAACTTCCAAGTGAAGCTCTTGATTAATGATTGGGATATGAATGATATAGGATCTTAGGGTCAAAAATTGGGGTATGACACAGTGCTTGAGAATTCAATGGGATGTGTGTTGGGTCAACATGACGAGTCTGGTCGAAAAGAGTACGCAATATACTACCTTAGCAAAAAGTTTACCGAGTGCGAAACAAGATACTGGCTGCTTGAGAAAACATGTTGCGCTTTGGTATGGGCTGCTCTCCGACTGAGACAGTATGTGTTGAATCATACCACCCTATTGATTTCCAAAATGGATCCGATTAAGTACATATTTGAAAAACCTGCATTAATCGGAAGGATTGCTCGCTGGAAAATGTTGTTATTTGAATATGATATTGAATACCGAGCTCAAAATGCTGTGAAAGGAAGTGTGTTGGCAGAGTACCTCGCTCACCAACCAATTGACGATCGTCAATCTATCAGAATGGACTTCCTGGATGAAGATATAATGTATTTCAGAGCTCAAGATTGGGATGAGCCGTTGCCAGAAGAAGGATCAGAGCCTGGATCCAAATGGGGTTTATCTTTTCATGGAGCTTCTAATTTTCATGGCCATGGTATTGGTGCCGTTATTATCACTCCTCAAGGTTCACATGTTCCTTTCACTACAAGGATCTGTTTTGATTGTACAAATAATATTGCTGAATATGAAGCTTGCATCATGGGGCTTGAAGAAGCCATTAATCTGAGAATTAAGATTCTTGATGTCTATGGAGATTCTGCGCTTGTGATTAATCAGATTAAAGGAGAATGGGAAACGCGTCATCCTGGCTTAATCCCTTACAAAGATTATGCCTGAAGGTTGATGACATTCTTTAACAAATTTGAATTCCACCACATCCCTCGAGATGAGAATCAGATGGCTGATGCTTTAGCCATGTTGTCTTCCATGTACAAAGTAAATTTCCATAATGAGGAGCCTCAAATTACAATCAGACGTCTTGACAGACCTACTCATGTGTTTGCAGTTGAGGAAGTAACAGATGAAAATCCTTGGTATTTTGATATTAAGCATTTCCTTCAGACCCAAGAGCACCCATTTGGGGCATCAAATAAGGATACGAAAACTTTGAGGAGACTGGCTGGCAGTTTCTTCATCAATGCAGATGTTTTGTATAAAAGAAATTATGACATGGTCCTGCTCAGATGCGTGGATAGACACGAAGCAGACATGTTGATGCATGAAATTCCTGAAGGTTGTTTTGGTACCCATGCCAATGGACATTCGATGGCTAAAAAGATGCTTATAGCAGGTTACTACTGGCTGACAATGGAATCTGATCGTTACAAGTTTGTAAAGAAGTATCATAAGTGTCAAGTGTATGCTGACAGAATTCATGTGCCTCCGACACTTCTCAATGTTATTTCTTCTCCATGGCCTTTCTCTATGTGGAGTATTGATATGATTGGCATGATTGAACCCAAGGCTTCGAACGGACATCGATTCATCCTGGTAGCAATCGATTATTTTTCCAAATGGGTAGAAGCTGTTTCATATGCTAATGTGACAAGGCAAGTTGTGGTCAGATTTATCAAGAACAACATCATCTGCCGATATGGTGTACCAAGCAAGATTATCACCGATAATGTTTCAAATTTGAATAACAGTATGATGAGATAATTGTGTGAAAGTTTCAAAATTGAACATCACAACTCTTAGCCTTATAGGCCAAAGATGAATGGAGGTGTTGAAGCAGCAAATAAGAATATTAAAAAGATTGTTCAAAAGATGGTTGTTACATACAAGGACAGGAACGAGATGCTCCATTTTGCTTTGCATGGGTACCGTACATCTGTTCGTACTTCAACCGGGGCAACTCCCTTTTCTTTGGTTTATGGTATGTGTAATACGGTGAACTGACTTTATCGAAATGTTGCGGATAGCAAGAGTCGCCACCAAATTTTATTTTATCCAATTGGAAAGGCTAAAAGAACAGAAAAGACCTTTGAAATATTTTGAGTTCGGGGGGTAAGTTATACAAAGGGAAGGTGTAAGGCACCCTTTGCATCCATGGTTATCCATGGGCTCTTAATTGCTTGGCTCACTTGTTTGTTTGAAATGTTCGAATTGTTTGTAAATAAGCGTAGTCTTTTTGAATTTGATTTGAAAAGAGTGGGAAAAGAGTTTTGAATTTAGAGCAAGCAATTAGTAGCAACTACCCTAAGTTTGAAAAAACGTTCTTTTAGCTTTTCGGGCGAAAGGGTCTATCCATACCATAAGAGGGCAGGAAGTCTTTCAATTGGATGTTTGAAGGGTCATCGAGATATCGTTCGCCATAAGACTGTCCCATGCCATAAAGAGGGCAGGTAGTCTAAGGGAAAGATATAATAGTCTTTTAAGGCAACATGCGAGGATACCTTAGCAATTGGGACAATCATCTTATTTTTCCGAGGCAGCATCGAGGGACTAGATGATTTTTATTCTTTAAGGCAACCTTGCTTGAGGTATCCTCGGAATCGAGGGACATGACTATTTAGTACAATTAGAGGCAACAAAATTTATAAGGCGACAGTAATAAGGCAACAAGGAAACGAGAGGGATTACCCTAAAGGTGTGTGGGTGCAACAATCACGTGATTCAATTTAGTTATTTATCTTGTAATTAGTGAGCTAATTTGTTTTAAACAAGGCTTGCACTCCCTAGGATTACTAACCACGCAGTTAAAAAAATAAAGGAAGAAAAACATAATGTCCTTTTACAATAAACACCTGCGGGGAAGGGGAAATAAAAGACATAAAATAAGAGGGAACAATAATTAAGATAAACCCTTGAATGCCTTGATCTTCCTCAAACTCTCAATCGAATCTGAAAATTAAAAGGAAAATAAACAAGGGTTAGTGTATTACAGATTCAATGGCTATTGAGCAAACCCTATTAAAAGGCAAAAATAAAATGAAATAAAATAAAATAAAATAAAATAAAATAAAAATAAAATGATATTTAAACAAGAGAAATTAAAAAAACTTAGCTTTTTTGATCTGATAGGGCGCGTGGCTGAAAGATCTGGATTAACCCTGAAAACACAAAGAAGAGAAGTGTTAGTGCATTTAAGATTCGTCAGTTATGGGTACAAACCCTAATAGAATAAATAAATGGGATTGAACAAACCCTAAAAGGTTAATGAGATCAAAATTTTGATCAAATAGATAAGCCAAAACAAAATTTAATAGTTATAGAGTTAAGCCTAATATTTTAACTTATTAAGCGTATAAATAAAAATTACAATTAAAATTAAAGGAAAGATCGAGTTTTCGATAAAGAATAAATATTTATTAAAATACTAATTATTTAATTGAAAATAATTTAATAAGAAAAAGAAAGAAAAAACTAAAGAAAAAGAAAACAAAATGAATTAAATAAATAAAAAGAATTATGAAATACTCAGCTCTGGATCAGGTGTGGTGCGTCCTCTGGAAGTCCATGGTGGAACGCCTTGTCTGGGCCGTCAGATGTGAATGGATAGAGATCCTGTGATTATCCGTGAGGGTGCAGTGTGAGGCACGTGGAGGGAGGCGCATCAGATCTGGAAACATGTTAATCCGCAAAAATATATGTTGGAAGCTGGGCTCGAACCCAAGTTCCAAGAGTGATAGGTTTCTCACGTTTGACATTCAGGCTGCAAGATTTGTTTGTTAATAATTGGAATAATATAAATTAAATATAAAAACAAATCAATTGGTAAAGCTTTTAAAAAAAGTAAGTCAAACTGGGGCCCATGCTTTTCACGTGCAGACCAATGAGAGCATGCGAGAGAGTGTAGATTTCTGACTGGCAAATGGGAGAGCTACACGCGTGGAGGGAGAGAGGGTGAAAATTGACCAACGAATAGGAACGATGCATTATGCCACGCGTGATGGTCAACGTCCCTGGGTACTATTCATTGTCTTCTACATGCGGCGCTGCGGAATTTCCTGCGGAATTTCCCATGTGTCTATTACTTTCCATGGCTGCCACTTTGGAACCTGCAAAGAAACGTGAAAACAGAAACAAGCAATATCCTTATCAACTAATATGGACCCTGCGAGCACGATGGTGCTATCGGTTTCGTCCGAATGTTCCTGAAAATACAAGTACGACGAACAGAAAGAACTTTGCCCTAACAATGGAAAACCGTGTTATACACGTCCAAGCTTCCATATGATGATTCAAAGATTCCATAAGAGGTTCCAAAAACTCAAATAGGTGGTTAGTTTGCATCAAAATGTGTTAATATGTGCGATACAAGGATCAAATAACACATGAAGAAGATGATTACCTACCGCACGTTTTGAACGCCATGAGGCTTAGTTCCTGATCTAGTCTTACCTTTTAATATCCCAGGAATTAATTAGAATGGCCGGAACAAATTGAAACTTGCTGCAACTTTTATTTTTGATATGCCCTAATCCTTTGAAGTTTCTTGAAATTTTGGAACCTAGAGAACCCTAATGTTCTTGCCTCTAATTTTCGTCCCCTTTGCTTCTAAATAAGTTAGGTATATATAGAGGGAGAGACTAGGTTATTTGTTTTGGAAAGAATTTGTGTGATTGATGACTTGAGAATATTGGAAAAAATTTGATTTATTTTGTATTGAAACCTTTCTATTTTCATTCAATCAATTTCTTCCTGTCATACCCCAATTTTTGACCCTAAGATCATATATCATTCATATCCCAATCATTAATCAAGAGCTTCACTTGGAAGTTTTGTTTGTGGTGTTGCACTCACCTCATCAATAAGAGGGACCGTCAAGCACCAATGATTGTTTATCTTGTATGCATATTATACTAACCCAAATACCAAAAATATTGCTTTGTTTCATTGTAGGCTTTTGTTTTGTAGGTACCAAGCCAAGACATGCAATAAACAAGGCATTTTCCACATTTTGGACTAATGAAATCGATTTCCCTCTTGGGTAAATCGATTTCCCTATAGCAATTTTCAACAAAATCACATTCTGGACAACATGAAGTCGATTTCCCTCCTGGGTAAATCGATTTCCCTAGTGTATTTTGCGCCAAATTCTCTTCTGGAACAGAGTGAAATCGATTTCACTCCTGGGGGAAATCGATTTCCTTAAGGAGAAATTCAAAAAAAATAGAGAGGGAAGATTGATTTGATTTTGGCACCTATTTTCTTTGACCATTTTTGTCATTTTACCAATTTTCCACCTCACCAAAATAATTCCCTTCATTAATTCCATTTTAACCTCATTTTACCATTTTTTACCATTTAAATGCCACTTTAATCACCAATTAAACACAAGTTAATTAACTAAGAGCAAATGACCAAATTGCCACTACTCTTGCTCTCATCCTATAAATAGAGGCCACTACTCTCTCATTTCTCAAGCTTGGAGAGCCAAAAAATTGCTTGCAAATTCATTTCTCGAATTTTTTTTTTGAATAACCAATTTTTTTAAAAAAATTTCAGAAATAACCAACTTTTCAAAATAATTCCCCAAATGTCCATTTTTTGCTAAAAAATAAACGTTGTCGCCAGGGGGGGTGGCGACAACAATGGGCTTTAAGAGAACTCGCCACTGGGCCTGGCGCCTATGTACATTTTTTAGGTGTTGTCGCCACCCCCCCTGGCGACAACACCCCCCCCCCCCCCCCTTATTTTTTTTTTCTTTTTTTTTTGTAATTTTTTTTCTTTAACATTAATTTCTCTTAAATTTTTTCAGTATTTTTTTTTTAATAACTACAATTTTGTAATAATTTTTTGTTAGTTTTTTTTTTAGTTTTTTTTTAACAACAATTTTTCTAACAACAATTTTTTTAACAACAATTTTTCAATAACTTTTTTATATTGTTTTTTTTATGTATCTTGTTAAAATTATTTTTGGAATATAAATGTTAATTAACTTATTTATAATTTAGTGTCTGAACATGGTTAATAATATATATTTTATTGGTCAATGAAGTAGTGGAAGTAGTTAATGAATTATAAGTAAAATAATTAATTAATAACTTAAATATTTTTTTAAAAAAATAATATTATTTTAAAAAATATTAAATACATTAAAATATAAGTTGGACATTCGTTAAAATAATTATATATTAAGATACAATAACGATACATTGACGATAGAAATACATTAAAATTAAAGACATTTCAAAAAACATTAACGATACAAATACATTATAATTAAAAACATTACAAAATACATTGAAGATACAAATAAAAATCTTATTGCGCGCCACGTGGACCATGGTACGATCCACATTGAGGTTGTCGAATGGTTCGTGTAGACGGGTCACGAGTTGGTAATGCCCCCCTATTTCCGCGACGACGCCCCCCTCTATTTGGTTCGTCTTGTGCCATAGTCGACGGTCCCTGAATGAAACCTGTGTCTTCAACATCTTGACCTATAGAATTCCCTCCATAGGATAGGCGGGTGCCCGCGGCGCTGTCGAAGCTGTGTCTAGGCGGGTTAAAATTTCTCCTAGTGGGTGCGGCCTGGAAGTTTTGGAAGTTGGTGGTGGATCCGGTTTGGTTAAAATACAATGGTTGTGGCGGTGTGTTGAAGTCAAATTGTTGGCTGGGGTACTGTGATGTGTGTTGGTCGAATGTGGTGTATTGCGGGTATTCTTCTTCTATGCCCATGTCGGGGGTCATTGGTGGTGATCTTGAAGAGCCCCCCGCATGGAATTCCTGGAAATGTGATCTAGAAGAGCTCCCTGCATGGAAATCTTGATTTTGTGGTTGAGTTTGGGATGAAAAAAACGGGTGGAGTTGTTGGGAATGTTGTTGGTAAAAAGGTGTTTGTGGTTGCATTGGTTGTTGGTGGTAACTTTGTTGTTGTTGTTGTTGTTGTTGGTGTTGTTGTGGGTAATGTTGTTGTTGGTAATTTGGTGGTGGTTGTTGTTGTTGTTGGTAATTTGGTGGCGGTGGGTGTTGTTGTTGTTGGTGGTAATTTGGTGGTGGTTGTTGTTGTCCTCCAAAATATGGAGGTTGTGCTCGCGGGTCAGCTAAATAGAAAGGGGCAGACACAATCATTTCAGGATTTGTGACGGTCCTGTACCAGTTTACATACTCAACAGTTGGCTTCATTTCTCCCGGCGCCACAGGAAATTCTAGAACCGTTTTTGATCGACGAGCCCATATTTTACGCTGCTCTATGGCAAAGGACTTGTAATTTTGTACGTACCACTGTTCGCTAACCTTCGCAAGATGCCAACGTCCCAAACAGTCAGGCTCAGGTGGGTCAGGGATACCTTGATGCATGCCGAATTGGAGCTTCACACGATCACTCGGGTGCATCTCCACAGTGGTGAACCGTATGATGGGTGATTTTGCTGTCCAAATAGCCGCCTCGTCAAGGTCGGGTACGTGGTCCAATTCCAAGTAAGGACGCCAAATAAACTGCAAAGCAAATAATATTAATTTCAGAATATAGAAGATAGTTATTTTTAAAAATATATTTAGAAAATGGACATTTTTAGAGGTATTACTTCTTGGGGTCCTAGTCGATCTAATAGCTGGCGGTAGAAAATGATTTTGGAATCAGGCGTTTTGGACCAATCCATTCCGAGTGCATTGAACCTAAACACATTAAAAGATATAAATCAATATAGTTACAAATAATAATAGAATAAAAAGCAATAATTAAAATAAGATCCAAACGTTACCTTGAAGCGTAAGGGAAGGCGTAACTGTTTGGATTTGCAGGGGCCAATATCGGCATCCTCCACCATGCCCATGCTTGTAGCAAGAATGCACATCCACTAAATGTACAACTATCCTTTTTTGCACATTTGCATAAGGAACTATATAGGTATGCCAACACAGCCGAACCCCAGCTATATGTCTTTATTGCATCAATGTCCCCAAGTAAACACAAGTACATAAAATTAACACTATTTCCCGTGCCTTCGGGAAATAGAAACCTACCAAACAACAACATAATATACATCCTAGTTTTCCGCAGTATAGTTTCTTCGTCAGAAAACTGATCCAATTGAATCCCAACATAAGCTTCCTGAAGGCCAGCAAGCTTTATACCTTGGCCCCTACCCCTTTGTTGCCCCTCACCCTCTATTAAATCCACACCCAACAATTCGACGCATAGGGCGTTTGGTTGTTGGACATTTCCATACACTGCCTTTCCATTTGTTCTGAGACCCAACAACATGTACACGTCCTCTAGAGTGACGGTACATTCACCCATTGGAAGGTGAAAAGTATGAGTCTCAGGCCTTCAACGCTCACACAATGCTAATATAAACTTCATATCAACTGAGGTATGTGTTAAGTTCATTACCTCACCAAATCCCGCACGTTTAACGTAGTCCACAATCAAAGGGTCAGGAGCAATCATCTTACCAGCACGGGTCCTAAATCTCGTGACATCCTATAAAAAAAACACCTCCCATAAGTATTTGAAATTAGTAAATTTAAGTAAAAAAAATTAAGTGTTTACTAAAACTTACATAAGTGGCAATGTTTGCAATGGTGCCTCGATGCTCTTGACCCATAGTTAGGAGAGACATGTTTGTTGATGATGAAACACAAAGTTGCTCTGATGATAAGTTGCTCTGATGAAAGTATAAGAGGTGATGAAGAAAATGAACAAGTTTGGGAACATATTTATAGCCAAAATGCATAGGTTATTACGAGATTCCCTGCAGTGTCTTGTCCCGTCAAGTCTGTGGTGGGGACGAGATTCCCTGCAGTGTCTTGTCCCGTCAAGTCTGTGGTGGGGACGAGATTCCCTGCAGTGTCTTGTCCCGTCATGTCTGTGGTGGGGACGAGATTCCCTGCAGTGTCTTGTCCCGTCATGTCTGTGGTGGGGACGAGATTCCCTGCAGTGTCTTGTCTTGTCATGTCTGTGGTGGGGGGACTAGATTGCTATAGAGGCATGCATTCTTGTCATGCTAAATTATGTTAAACCATTGCATGCACCGATTTATCATATACTTTTATTTTTTATTTAGATGTTTTTATTTTTATTTTAATTCATTTAACACATATACTTATTTGAATCTTGTGCAGAATTATTGCTTCATTTCTTGCATGCATTAGCCTTGTGTAAGAGGTGGGGACGAGAATCTTTTGTGTCATGCATTAGTCTGGTCTTGTCATGTTTATGTTAGATTTTGAGAATTTTATATTATAATAGATTTTAATTCATTATCATAATTTGTGACATGCATTATCATAATTTTTAATTCATTTAAAACATACAATTATAATAGATTTTGAGACTTTTATATTAAACTAGCGCAGATATATATATTATGGAAAACATTAATTCATTCATTCATTAAAAAGGTACATTGACAATAACCAACACAGAAACTAAAACATCTAAGAAAATAACACATAACAACTTGTAGTACACGCTCGATCATTGCAACAAACACAACAACACTTAATCTAAACTACTCGAGTATCACTGCAAGAACAAGTGGATTTTCAACGCCTCGGTTAACCTCTCCACTGTGTGTCCAAAACATTAGATCCACGTCCACATCGTCTTTCACACGGTCCCAATAATACATGTAGGTGCCTTCTGGATTATTATCCGTCAACGTAATGTATGGACAACGGTAATCTATCTGTTTAACTTTTTTGGTCGGACCATCTAGTTGACGAAACCCAGTGTTGATGGCTCTAACAATTCTCTGGAAATTCCAATGGGGGTTAAGGCAGACACGCATGTGACTACCTTCCTCAAAAAAAACGACAGCCCAAACTGAGTTCATTTTTAGTGTTTGCAGTAAGAATGAAGAAAGAGTTGGTACTTCAACTCCACACACACACACCTTTATTTATAGTGGGTGAAATACCGCGGAACATAATTTTGCTAATTATTAATAACTTCAATACCAATTGGAAACTTTGTAATGTTAAAAAAACATTTCATTAATATATGCTCAGAGCATTTAATTGGACGGTACAGAAGTAGCTGAAATGATAAAGAAACTGCAACATCTAGGATATTACAACGGTTAGGACAATGTCTTCTCTGTCCTCCATCATTCGAGTGCATTGAATGTCGTCCTCCATTGTCTCCCACCAACGCTGTCTTTCAAGAAAAGCACCTCCCCTTGTTCTAAGTCTCTTGATAGATCTGATTTGTTCGCCTTGACTCCACTCTCCCTCCAAAAACCTGAGAAGGGTTATCTTAAGCTGGTCCATGGATTGAATGTTCCAAAACATTACCTGCATGGGAGGTTTGACGGCAGAGAAAATAACGTATCCGTTCCTTCGAACTATGGGAGGTTGATAGTCCAAACGCCTTACAGGTGGTGGAGGCTCAGTAGTCCGGTGCGTGCTATCTGGCCTTATTCGAGATCTCATTTTTTCGTGTGTGTACTGATGCACACAAGAAACCCTAATTTATAGAGGGACAATTAGGGTTTCATTTACAAGGGAAAAACATAAACAATAATTTTGAAGAATACAAATTAGGGCCCCACATGGTCCCCATCTGTTTTTTGTCCTTCGCATGCGTCCGAAACGAGTTCCTGTACCCTAGCATGCGCCTGTAATGATTCCTGAAGCGATTCCTGATAGATTCCTGCAACGATTCCCCCTATCTTCATGCATGCAGCCCTATCTTTTATGGCATGCATTAGTCATGC
The DNA here is from genome assembly GCF_029867415.1 of Vicia villosa. Classification (NCBI taxonomy): domain Eukaryota; kingdom Viridiplantae; phylum Streptophyta; class Magnoliopsida; order Fabales; family Fabaceae; genus Vicia; species Vicia villosa. The sequence continues at coordinate 262,381 of NW_026705733.1, forward strand.
CAAAGTTACTATCTTGTGCAGAATTATTGCTTCATTTCTTGCATGCATTACCCTTGTGTAAGAGGTGGGGACGAGATTCTCTTGTGGCATGCATTAGACATGTCAAAGTTACTATCTTGTGCAGAATTATTGCTTAATTTCTTGCATGCATTACCCTTGTGTAAGAGGTGGGGACGAGATTCTCTTGTGGCATGCATTAGACATGTCAAAGTTACTATCTTGTGCAGAATTATTGCTTCATTTCTTGCATGCATTACCCTTGTGTAAGAGGTGGGGACAAGATTCTCTTGTGGCATGCATTAGTCATGTCAAAGTTACTATCTTGTGCAGAATTATTGCTTCATTTCTTGCATGCATTACCCTTGTGTAAGAGGTGGGGACGAGATTCTCTTGTGGCATGCATTAGTCATGTCAAAGTTACTATCTTGTGCAGAATTATTGCTTAATTTCTTGCATGCATTACCCTTGTGTAAGAGGTGGGGACGAGATTCTCTTGTGGCATGCATTAGTCATGTCAAAGTTACTATCTTGTGCAGAATTATTGCTTCATTTCTTGCATGCATTACCCTTGTGTAAGATTTCTTGCATGATATATAGGAACTACTTCACATACTATTTTTTACAACCATCACAACTTTCCCAAACATTTCTTCCTTTTGCAACACAACACAATTCTCACATTTCTTCTTTCACAAACACATTTCAAAATTATGGCATCCACCTCGCAGTTCAAAGTTCGTGTTCATATGAATGGTGAGACATACCACTGCGACACAAACGGTTTTCTATTTAGAAACACAAACTCAACACGTTTTGCTCTAAATAGACAATCAGATTTCTCTTATCTAAAAAGGAAAATCGAATCCAAAATAAGAGAACTAGTGTCTCAGATATTTTACCGACAACCCCTTCTTCAACCTAACAACTCAGTCATGTTTTGTCAATCAGAGATAACAACTGACTTAGAGGTCCAAAACATGCTCCTCACCCATGAGTATTTTGGTTATGATTATCTGGAACTGTACGTAGTGGTTGAACAAAATGCTCCTTCGCAAAATATTCAGTCACAAGTTATTGATCCTGTTGTTGATGACGAACAACAACCCGAGCATGTCATTGACGAAGAAACTGATATAGAAGATGTTGTTGATGAGTTGGTGAATCGTGAATCCGAAGATGAAGGTGACGAAGAAGTTCCAGTACCGGATCCAGTACCGGATACACATGCATATTCACCTCCGGCACATTTCACAACGCTTAATTTAGGAGAGGACGAGCCATCGTCCGATATGTTCTACAATCCATACATGAGGTCAAGCGAGGAGTTGAAAGAGGGTGACACGTTTCGTTCGAAGGATGATTGTCTGTTGGCTATAAAAAATTGGCACTTAGCAAATTGTGTTGATTTTAAAGCCGATCGATCAAATCCAGAGAGAGTCACTATTGCATGCAAAAACCCGGAATGTGGATACATGCTGAAGGCATCGTTCAGAAAGAAGTTTAACGCGTGGGTGATACGTTCGATATCTCAAGCCCACACCTGCGTCACCACTAACATGGCGCAAGATCATCGAAAACTCAGTCATGACATGATATGTCATACCATCATTCCTCTGGTCGAAACTGACCCATCCCTGAAGGTGAAGACAATTATTTCTCATTGCGTTTCTGTGTTCAAATACAGACCTTCGTACAGAAAGGCTTGGTTGGCGAAACAGAAAGCAATTGAAAGAGTCTACGGCAACTGGGAGGAATCGTACCAACAACTTCCTCGCTACCTGGCTGCACTGCAATTGTATTCACCTGGGACTGTTAGTATATTGGAGACACTGCCGGCACAGTCCCAGGACGGAACCCCTCTCGAAGGTAATGGAATCTTCCATAGACTATTCTGGGCGTTTCAACCATGCATCGTCGGTTTTGGTTTTTGCAAGCCGATTATTCAAATTGATGGAACGTGGCTGTATGGGAAATACAAGGGAACTTTGTTGATGGCGGTCGCGCAGGATGGAAATAGCAACATTTTTCCAATAGCATTTGCTTTGGTAGAAGGCGAAACAGCTGCTGCTTGGGGTTTCTTTCTGAAGAATCTCCGAGCTAGAGTCGCTCCACAACCTAATCTTTGTTTGATTTCTGACAGGCACGCTTCTATTGAAAGCGCATACAACAATCTGGCAAATGGTTGGCACAACCCTCCGTCTAAGCATGTCTACTGTATTAGGCACATAGCACAGAATTTTATGAGAGAGATCAAGGATAAATTTTTGAAGAACCACTTGGTGAACGCGGGGTATGCCTTAAACCAACCTGGATTTCAATACTACCGCCGAGAAATAGCGTTGACAAATCCAGATGCAGGGAGGTGGATTGACAGCATTGATAGAGCAAGATGGACTAGGTCATACGACGATGGGGCTAGGTGGGGCCACATGACTACAAATCTTGTGGAATCAATGAACGGGGTTTTCAAAGGCATACGAAACCTACCTGTAACTGCCATTGTTAGTGCTACGTATTTTCGGATGGCAACTTTGTTCGCCACACGAGGTAAGAGGTGGAATTCAGTGTTACAAACACAACAGGTATATAGTGACGTCTGCATGAAATATATACAACAGGAATCTGCCAAGGGTAACACTCATCGGGTGACCGAGTTCGACCGTCATGGCCACACCTTCAGTGTAAAGGAAACAATTGACCACAATCAGGGACTTCCACGACAACAGTATCGCGTCAATATCCCAGATCGTTGGTGCGACTGTGGCCAATTTCAAGCATTTCGCATGCCTTGCTCCCATGTCCTTGCAGCATGTTCACATACTCACTTTGATGCATTATCTTTGGTATCCGAAATTTACAAGGTATCAACGTTGCTCAACGTATACGACAATTACTTTCCGGTGGTAGCAATGGAAGCATATTGGCATAACGATTTAATGCGTCGGAATAAAAGCGGTCGACCAAACAGCAGGCGTATTAGAACCGAGATGGACGTAACTGAAAAAATGCAGAGGAAGTGTAGTATATGTCGTGAGGTAGGACATAATAAGACCAATTGTCCCAATCGTGGATCTAGTTCCACAACATAGTTATTAGTTTCGATGATGTATGTAATTTACTTTTTCAATGAAATGAACTTTTTTTTTTATAAATTTTATGGGTTACAACACAAAAAAAAAATTACTAAATAAAAAAAAGTTCATGGTACATATTGAAAGAAATTACCAAATATTACCATGGAGAAAATATTTGGAACCAACAAAATTTACAAAGATTTAAGAGAAAATAGTACCGAAAACATTAATATTGAAAGTAAAAAATTACCTAAAATATAATACCATAAAAAAATTAAGAGGAAATAATGAAAAAAATTACATTAATATTGAAAAAAAATTAAGAGGAAATAATGAAAAAAATTACATTAATATTGAAAATTACATTAATATTGAAAGAAATAATTTTGAGGAAACAATGAATAAAATTAAGAGGAAATAATGAAAAAAATTAGGTGGAAATAATGAAAATAAGATTGAAAAATATTGAAAATTACTACAAAAAATTATTACAAAATTGTAGTTATTAAAAAAAAATACTGAAAAAATTTAAGAGAAATTAATGTTAAAGAAAAAAAATTACAAAAAAAAAAAGAAAAAAAAAATAAGGGGGGGTGTTGTCGCCAGGGGGGGTGGCGACAACACCTAAAAAATGTACATAGGCGCCAGGCCCAGTGGCGAGTTCTCTTAAAGCCCATTGTTGTCGCCACCCCCCCTGGCGACAACGTGTATTTTTTAGCAAAAAATGGACATTTGGGGAATTATTTTGAAAAGTTGGTTATATCTGAAATTTTTTTTAAAAAATTGGTTATTCAAAAAAAAAATTCTCATTTCTCACCCTTTCCAAAACCCTCACCCAAAGTTCATTTTCATAAGATTAGTGAGATTCACATTGAATCTTGCTAATTTTGAACTAAACCTCCTACATTTCTCTCTTTTCTTTGGTTGTTCATCTCCAAATTTGAAGGATCTATACACTTTGTGCTTGCTCTTGAAGCTACTCCAAGACTTTTGTTCAAGAAGTGGTAATTTGCTAGATCCATGATGTAGATCTTTATTGCTTGTGTTCAATGCATCTTTGATGCTATATTGATGATATTTGCTGGTTTTGTGATGGAAATTTCGTGCTCAAGTTGATGTGTGATCATAAGGTGTTTGTATATTTGTTCAAATCAAGTTTCATGCCTTTAAATGATGTTTTTGCTGAAATTTACACTGATGAAATCGATTTCCTTTAGGCTGAAATCGATTTCTTGCTGAACGTAACTTGATTTTTTTGAAAACTGCACTATGGAAATCGATTCCCCTACATGAAATCGATTTCCTGCTGGTAGAATGTGGTTTTTTGCCTTTTTTATGCTTGTTTTGGCTTCCTTCTTCCTCCATTTCATTAATATCATTGGATCTAGGATGTTGATAGGTTTGAAAGGACCAAATCCATAATATTAGATGAATGATATTAATGATAGTGTGAGTTGACTTTACTTTATGCATTTTATCTTCTTCTTCTCCTTTTTTTCTTTTGATCGATGAAAGTCTTAACACTTTGAGAATTCTTATGGATTCTTAGTAAAGACTAGATCGTTACCAATTTTCTTTTCGTGCGGTATTGCTTTCGGAGAATGATCTACATATCATTTCTCTCGCATGCATTAGCACATAAAGTTTTGACCGGCCTCGTTGTAGGGTGATTTCTACATAAATCATTTGGCGATCTGCTTAACATAGCGCAATATTTCGTGTCCTGAACAAAAAAGATCAAATATGGAAGAGAATTGTATGCGGTTGATTTAAGACTTATGGAAATTTATCGTGTAGTCGCTATGATTTTATCAAGCTTCTGATAAAGTTCCATTGAATTTAAATCCGAGAATATCCTTCACTCACCATCGATCTTTACTACTAACTTTGATAACATACTTGACAAGTTTCAAGATGGTTATCTTTAACATCTAACAACTAACTTTAATTTCCGCAATTTACTATACCGCTCTTTATATTTCTCGCTTTATCGCTTTATTTTATCATTTCATCATATTTACATTCCGCTATTTTTCCTTTGTCCATTTGGACGTTTATATTTCTGCTATTTTCTCTTTGTCCATTTGGACATATGTTTATGTTTCCGCTATTTTTCTTTTGTCCACTTGGACCATACTTTACCTTTATGCTAAAACACTAATAAATAACAAAAATCTAAAAAACACCTAAGGCTCTCTTTTGGACTATTGGTTACTATCCCTAGCATTCTGGAGACTCGGACTTATGGACTTAGGACCTCTGGACTCTCAATCTGTTATTACTCTGTGATTGTTCTGTCTGTCTGGCATTGGATTGTTGTCTGTTTATGTGTGCAGGTATTTCCTTGAAAGCCCTTGATGGTTAATTCCAAGGCATTGAGATAAGGATTTTACCCGAAAACAGCCGTTACTCTGCCCGATTTTTGTCAGAATTTTAATGTGCTTAATGCAAAGTGGTGCTAAGACAATAAGTTCATCTGGATCCCCAAGTGATAATGTTGGTTTAGTATTGATATTCCAAAGGATGGGAAATCTACCTTGACTCATAATGTCAAGTGTTGGCTTCTTCTTCGGTTAGACCGTTTCTTTCCTTAGCTTTTATTTTACGCAATAGGATAGCCTCTTCATCTCCTCCCACTTCTTAAATTTTCAAAGTCTTCTCCCTTTTTCCAAAACCTGCTTATGTTTGCAAACCTTTTCAAAACCTTTTTCTTAAAAAATATCTTTTGCCCTTAGTGGCCTTTTCCCTTTTTCTTCAAAAGTTTAGACACTATTAATTGTCGGAACGAGTGGTTATACCCCACGATTTTGAAATTGATTGATATAATGAGATCTTTTTCGCGTGAGAGAGCTAGTGGCATACTCGTCGATTTTATCTGAGTTGGAGCCCTTCTTTCATTTGCGAAGCAAAGAACTCATGTGCTCTCATGCTCAAGATAAATGGCTGTGTATTTCTCTCCGACGACGATAAAGTGTTTATTCGTTTTAAAAACGTTTTTCCCGTTAAGCGGAACTACATTAGCTCTGACTTCTCCATTGCACCGAGGAGGTATGTAGGCACAAAGCTTAACTCTTTGCCGAGCTTATTTTAAAAATAAAACAAACCTTTTTTTTTAGCACACACGACACAGATTTTCAAAAAGGTTCTTGTGGAGTACCACAGATATGAAGGGTGCTTTAAACCTTCCCCTCATATAATCAACACCCGAACCTGAGTTCTCTTTCTTGTTTTAAAAACAAAACTTTGGGTTTTTCGTTCTTTTCCCTTTTCCTTTGAAAAAATAAAGCGCGGTGGCGATTTCAAACGAAATATTGATTCGAGTCAATCCCATGGCTTCGATATAAGATTTTCCCCGCTACACTTCCCAATCAAATATTTAATTGAGTCCTAAGAATAATATTTGAATGAAAAGATTGGATCATATACCAATTTGATCTTTATTTTATTCTTCTTGATTTAAATTGAGTAAAAATCAAAAGTAAATAAAATAAAAATTCAAAACCATGCTTGAACGAAATTCCCTGGCCCTCAAGGTATTTCTTGGGCCCTAATGTGATCCAAAACAAAGCCCCATAATTTAATTTGCTATTTTTGATATTTTACCCGATTTATTTTGCATTTAAATGAATAAAATTCAAATAAATATAAGTAAAAATGCCAAAAATATGGGAATTGTTTTATAGGTCCTTAGGGTCATATATGTGTTTGAAATCCAAAACCTGAGCCCATTAGTTCAAAAACACAAAATTATTCAATTATGGTTTCATGCACTTCTTGAAATTTGACCAACTTCTGAGCCTCATATTGTCATACCCTAATTTTTGACCCCCCCTGAGATGGCATATCTTCAGGATTTTTCATCAGGTCAAGACAAGTACCTAGAGCAGTCATTTCTCCATCTGGTACCTAATCGAGGATGCTCAAAGACAAGAAAGCTCAGGCAAAGGATCAATCAATACAAAGATTAGTCTCTAATACAATCATGGGGCTCAAAAACTTCACTTTTCTCATCTATGATTGATTAGACATCCAGTCATATGAGTACAGGTTTACTCAGGTCACCAGACTAGGGTTTTGAGCCTATCAAGGACTAAAATCAGGGATCGCATTTGGGAAACCCTAAAAAACCTCAGAGGGTCATTCAAAGACATCAATCATCTTCAAATAACTCATATGACAAGATCTACTAGACATCACACTTCAATTCAAAGTCTACAGTCATTATTTTCACATGGTCGACAAATTAGGGTTTTGACCTAATCCACCAAGATAGTTGACTTCTGATCAGGGCATGAATCCAAAACTCAAGACATGATTCAAGGATCTCTACTACCTCCATATAATCCATTTATATCATCCATTTGGGGAGAAGATCTTATTTCTACACAAAAGCCCAAAAATTCACTTTGTCAGGAAAAAGTCAACTGTGAAGGATCATCATTGACTTTTAAGGTTTTTGGTCAAAAAATGACTTTCAAAGATCAATATCATCAATATATGGATGTCAAAGTCATTTGGCCAAAGAAATTCAAAGAAATTCATCAAGGAGCGAAAAGTCGGGAATTAGGGTTTTTGAAGGCATGGTGAGATCTCAAAATTTCACCTACACAACTCAAAAAACTTCCAACATGAAAGTTGTAGATCTTGCCAAATAAAACAACATCTTACAAGGGAACTTTTTTCAAAAGATCAACCATTTATGAAGTTTTGGAAATTTTGAAGTTTAGGTCATAAACACTTAGAAATTTTTCTAAGTGTTTTAACCTAGTTTTCTTCCAACTTTGGCCTCATTTTTCACAAATTTCCCAAAGGATTCTGAAGAAGACATAAACTAATGATTTAAAGTAGATGTTTAGGGCTTTCCAAATTGTGTTCAACCTTCTCAAAATTCAATTTGAGCTAAGAGTTATGCTTGTTCAAAGTTGGCCTCATGAAGTGAAATTATAGGTCATGCATCATTTTGGAACTTTGAAGTTTTGTGCACATGACCTCAAATACAGATGCTACATGACCCATAATACATCTGCAAACATGCCATGCATTCATTTTCACCATGCCATGATAATTGAAGAAGATTCCTAAAACAAGAACATGTGATTATGTAATGATTACATTTGAGAATTTATGGCAAATTGATGAATCACCCAAGGAATCTTCTCACCAACCAATTAGAGCTCACTTTGCATCTGAATTGTCCCCTAAGATCAGATAGAATCAATGGATAGGGGAGGTGGCTCGAAAATGCAATGATCACATTTGGATATTCTTTGAAATTTCTTCATGGCTAAGAAACCAAACTTACTTCACTAAGCAAGCTCACTCTCCCAATCAGTACTGAGACATTTGCCTATAAATAGAGGCCTCATTCTCATTCAAAAAACACACCAAAGCAACCATATTACTTGCTTTCTCTTTCTCTTCTCTTGTTCATTGTTTTTCAAAGTTCTTTGGCAAGAAGAATCGATTTCTTCAAACCAGAGCTTATCATTGGGAAGTGAGCATTCTAACATCTCAAGGGAGGTCATTTGAGGTGATCCAAGCACCTGGATCACTTCTGTAAGTGGAGGAACACCATTGTTGCTCTCACTTTGGAGCATCTGCAGTTGGAGGTCCATGGAGTGATTCAGAAGGTTTCAAGGCAAGCCAATCATCCAGACACACTCCTCAGGTCATAGTGAAGCTAACCAGATGGCTGCACCTCATCTGTAACTCGAGAATCAACACCCTCCATGTTCACTTGAAGCTGAAATCGAGGGAGGTCCATAGAACAATTCAGGAGGTTTGAGGTCATTACAAGCATTCAGTTAGCATCACTGAGCCACAAGGAAGCTTTTGGGATCATTCATACAAGCCCAGTTGCTCTCCATCATCCTCACGATCTCCATTTTCAGAGGTAAGTTTCTGAACTCCCTCTCTTTAATTTAAGAACTCTTTGTGAAATAGCTCGATTCTATCTTGTTCAGCATCATCAGAGGATTGAAAACCCTCTATCATCATCCATTTATCTTTCAGTATAGTCATTTAATTTAATTTTGAAATTTTAGGGTTCTTCACGATTTCTGGTAAATTAGTTAGATGTAGTTAATGATAGTTCATGTTAGTTACATATTTAGAATCGTGAGTGAATTTAGAGCAAGTTTCATGTTTACATCGTTGCAAATGGTTGAGAAACGAGTAAGCTCAGAAATTCAAAAATGGAGAGCTTGAGGTTGAAGACGAAGATGGTGGTGGCGCGCAAATTTGAATTCTCAGGGGAGAGTTTATTTTATTTTGAATGGTGTGCGTTTTATTAACGACTGAACAACTTGCCCCAGTGGCCACCTATACGCCCTTAGTATCATCATGCCTCAAGTCTGGGGTTCGAATCCCCCTCGCCCCAGACTTTTTGATTCTTTTATTTTTTAAGGATTTACAACTTGTTTTGAAACATGACCAAATGAAGGCAAGTCACTATCACCACACGCGCGTTGGCTCAGTGGTATAGTTTTGAGGAAATAACCTCAAGGGCGTGGGTTCAAACCCTCCAAGGGCCAAAACTTATTTTTTAAACACTAATTTCTTTCATTTTTCTTCACAACTTCACATATTTATTTAACCTATCAAATTCATTTATTTTCACTTCATTTTTCACACACTTATCATTTAATATACCTATTTTGTGAATAATCAAAAAATCATAAAAAATATTATGTATTTCTTGAATTTTAATTAGGTTTAAAATAGTATGTTTTTAAGTGTTTTCTTAAATACTTTAAATATATATATTATCATTTTAACCTAATCAATTTGTGAATAATTTTATGATAAAACCCTAATTGTTTAGGTCTTAATTAGTTAAAAGTTCTTTATTTTTACCTTAATTAATTTGACTTTTGTCAATATTCAAATTTGTTTTCAATCTCTAATTAAACGGATGATTAAGGTTTTCAAACAACAAAACCTTGTATCATTCCAAATCATTTTCAAATTGCTTTTACACCAGTACTGTAAAGTACTGGGCCTCTAATAGAGTGTAAGTCCCAAAAACCTTCTCTTCTTAGCTTGTTTTCAAAACTGTATTTTCAAAATCTTCTTTCTGTTTTCAAAACATTCTTCTGGTATTTGAAGGGCATTATTCCCGGTGAAACTCTTCAGATACCTATGTGACCTTTGTCCATCTTCACTTCTTCTGTTTTCAAAAACCATTAACTATTTATCATATATATTCAACTGTTATCAACAAAACAATAAAAATACTGTTGAGGCTCTGTACATACTTCTTCAAAGGCCTCCACTCCATCCAGGTTAGGCTTTACAAGCTTTCAATTTACAGTCTTTATTTAAATTACTGTCAAATATAAACTGTACATATATTTGTTTAGAACTACGTTTGAGTGTAAACCCTAGGACAGTTAAACTATATATATATTATAGGAATATGACCTAGGATTGAGAATGTCTTCCCGGTGAAGGCTCTTTCCTAATTAGAGATCTGTAGTTCAAACCCCCAAGATGAATTATTCCCGGTGAAACATCTTGGCAAAAACCTTAGAATCCAAAAATATAGGACACATCCACCCAAAGAGGAATTATTCCCGGTGAAACCTCTTACCCATTTGCTTAGAGCCAAAATAAGTTCAAAAACTACATAGCTTTCTCTTGTGCTATAACAAGGACCCTCGATTAGCCTCCTCTTGGGCTTTGTACAAGGACCCACTGGCTTCTTAAAAGCATTTCTAGCCTCCTCTTGGGCTTTGTACAAGGACCCACAGGCTTCTTAAAAGCATTTCCAGCTTCCTCTTGAGCTTGTATACAAGGACCCATCAGGTTTCTTATAAACATAGGAACAGGTCTTTAGTCACCTTTTAGCCTACCCTGGTGAGTTTCTTCCAATTTAAACCAGACCTTAAACAAGCTAAGTTTGTCTCAATTTTGCATTGAGTACACTTTTTGGAATGAGAGACATGGACAGTCTCTGTCACCCTTATCTTCATCAATCTTCCTTAGCAGAGTCTAGGATCCATGTTTGATCATCCTCAACATTGAGTCAGCCTTCATCTTGGGCTTTAAACAAGAAGTCTCCACTAGATAATCTTTCTGCCATTCATTTTAATAAAAACCCCTGGAAAGGGTTAGCCTCCAACATCTGTCTAAAATGTCAAAACCCCTGGAAAGGGTTAGCCTCCAACATCTGTCTAAAAATGTCAAAACCCCTGGAAAGGGTTAGCCTCCAAAGTCAATTAATAAATAATTTCATTCTCTTAGGAGATAATTTCCCCAAAAGAGTCAAAATCCCTGGAAAGGGTCAGCCTCCAAAAAACATGATAAAGTCAGTCTTTTAACAGACAAATTCACCAGCTGAGTCAAAACCCCTGGAAAGGGTTAGCTTCCAAAGAAAAAACAGTCTTTCAATAAATAAAATCTCCTCAGTAGAGTCAAAACCAACAAAAACAGTTAGCCTCAACCTTGGGCTTCATACAAGGCACCCAAACAATAAACTCCCCTATCAAGAGTCAGCCTCAACCTTGGGCATTGTACAAGGCAGATAATAGAGTCTCCCCAGTGAGTCCTTCATCACTCAGTAGCCACAACCTTGGGCTTTGTACAAGGCAGATAAACCATATCTTTCATGTGTCAAAGATTCCTAACACTTAGGATCTTTCCCCATATAGTCATCCATACTTAATTCATTTAAGAGTCCGCCACAACCTTGGGCTTTGTACAAGGCAGAAAATAATGTTTTCCCTAGCTACAGTTAGCCACAACCTTGGGCTTTGTACAAGGCACATAAATAGAGTCTCCCTAAGTAGAGTCAGCCTCAATTCTGGGCTTTGTACAGAACACAAAAAATACCCTGTAATTAATCCCCAGTGGAGTCATCTCCCAGAGTCAATAATATTAATTAATCAATCAAAAAGCCTCAAGCTTGGGCCTCATACAAGCCAGCTAAAGTCAAATCTTTCATACGGTAGATAGACATAGCTTATCTCTATAGAGAGATATTTTTACTACTCTACCACATTCAAACAAACAAACATTTCATTTCAATTTTAATCAAGTCTCCCATTTAGGATTTTGAAAGGCATGAGCTGGCAGTAAAACCCAGACATGTGGTAACTTTCCCTAATTTGGATGAGCAACTTTCTTTCATTGAAGAGGCATTTGACTGGTATACTTGCACATACACAAGTAAGGTCCCCCTCTTGAATGAAATGAATTCAGTTATTCTGTCACTCCTTTAAATGTTTGTGGTAGAATAGTACTAATACCTCTCTGTAGAGATAATTTCATGTCTCTTTACTGTAAACAGAGATTTAATTCCAAGCTTCAACCTTGAGCTTCAAGCAAGGCACCCAAAAACAATTAATTTCCCTAGTTAGTTCCCCGAACTACATTAAGCTCTGACTTCCACTAGGGATATGTAGGCATGAGGTTCACAAGGAATCTCAGCGAGCTAATAAAATACCAAAAATAGTCAGTCTGTCTATATGTCTGTCTTTCTTTAAATCAATTCAATTCCTTCTCCTAACACAAAGGAGAAACTTTCCCAATCATTAGCAGCAAACACAATCACAATGACACAGAGAAGGTTCCTGTAGAGTACTACAGATATGTAGGGTGTTTAAACACTTCCCTATGTATAACCGACCTCCCGGACTCCAGAATTTCTAGTCTAGGTGAAATCCCCGCACTTAGCAAACTCCTAGGGTTTAGTTGAGATCTTTTTTCCCCTTTCCTACTCGTAGGACAAATAAGAAAGTTCGTGTGATATCGTAGGAAGAACTGAAACAAAATTCCTCCCACCACGGGCGCATTCTCCTTCCAAATTTCGCGTGAAGGGTCTAGCGTGCCGTCCTCCCAAGTGATACGGGGAGGTAAAAGAAAACGACACCACAGAAAAATGGCGACTCTGCTGGGGATATAAGTGTTAAAAACCTTGGTTTTTCATCCAAACCAATGGTTGACCTGTTGCTGGTCCAGCCCCAATGAGGAATTAGGGATGCCAAATTCCCCCTCAAACAAGAGAGGTCCTGCCTAACCTCTGTGTCATTTCATGTGATTGTTGCATATATATTTGTTTATTTTGTTTATTCTGTATCGGGAAAGGGCTTGATTCCCCCTTGTGGTGAGAAATCCTATACCCGGATTTGAGTGCAACATAAGATAGGATGGAGGATGTCTTCCCGGTGAAGGCCCTCTAATCTTGGTTCACAATTCTACTCTTGGGATTTGCCTGGCTGGTTGTGATTAACTGCGCCACTGCATTCCGAGACTGATTTGTACCAGGAGGACCTAGAAACACATTAACCCCACTTAAAGCCTTTTTTTTAGGACGTAGAGCGGTGATTACGAAAGTAATTGTCACGCAGATACTACACTCAGAGAAAACTCTCTTATAGATACCAATCAACGTATCTTTAAGGTTGAGCAAAAACTCTGAGATCCCTAGAACCCGTTCTACAGGTACAAAAATCCTTAACCTTAGTTTACCATTGGGGCGGGGATTGCGTTTGGACTTCATGACCACTATACCCTTCAACGCCATGTTTGTTTAAAACTCTTGTGTGTGCATTCATGCATTCATGCATCATTCATTAATAAACAACTAAAAACAAAAAGAGTCTTTTTCGAGTCGTTTTTCAAGGAAACTAAATAACGAACGTTTTGAACTTCAGAGAGAAAGAGAGAAACGGAGAAAGGACTTAAGGATCTATATTATGGATTACGGAAGAAAGAGAGCTAGGAAATACACCTTCAAGATTCCCCAGGTCGAGGAACTGGGAAAGCTCGGAAAACTGGTGGTCAACCCCCAGGCTTTCAAGGAGAAGTATGGAAAACTTCTGCCTTTGCTCAATACCAACATTGTGGATGGAATCCTTCCCACCTTGGTACAGTTTTACGATCCAACGTATCACTGTTTCACCTTTCCAGATTATCAGCTCATGCCTACGTTGGAGGAGTACTCTCGTCTGATTGAGATACCTGTGTACGCGCAAGATCCGTACTCCGGTTTGGAAAAGAATCCTGACGACATTATCATTGCTGCAACTACTCCTTTGAACGTAGTCGACATCAGAACTCATATGGTGAGTAGAGGAGGAATTCAAGGATTGCCCTCCAAATTCCTGTTTGATCAAGCTTGGTACTTCGTCAGCATCCAAGATATGAGCGCTTTTGAGGAAATCTTGGCTTTGCTTATCTACGGATTGTTTTTGTTCCCTAACGTTAACGATTTCGTCGACATCAACGCAATTAAGATCTTCTTAATTGGAAATCCAGTTCCAACCTTGCTTGCGGATGCTTATCACTCTGTGCATTCAAGAAACCTGCAGCGAGGAGGATTAATCACATGCTGCGTACCGTTGTTATACGAATGGTTCGTTTCACACCTACCAAAGTCTAGCACTTTCTGGAACATGAGGGATGGCCTTTACTGGTCACAGAAAATCATGTCTCTCACTCATACAGACATTGATTGGTGTAGTCCTGACAACGACGAAACCAAGATCATTTTCAGTTGCGGAAGTTTCCCCAACATACCCCTTATTGGAACTAAGGGAGGAATCAGTTACAATCCAGCTTTAGCCCGTCGTCAATACGGCTATCCTATGAAAAATATTCCAAGTAACATCCAATTGGAGGGTCTGTTCTTCAAGAACATCGACGATCATGGCAACATGCTGAAGAAGGAAATTGTCCAAGCCTGGCGTCTTGTTCACAGCAAAGGGAGAAGATTGTTAGGAAAACATCTTTGCATCTCCCTGGATCCTTACCTTCAATGGGTACGCGTCAGGGCATTCAAGCTCAGGATGCCATATCAACATCAAGAACCTATTCCCCTAAGGGAACCAATTTACCTTTTCTCCACCGATGTTGAAAAACTGCAAGCGGCATTAAACAAGGTATGCCAAGAAAGGAATGCTTGGAGGAACAAGTACCGAATCGTCAACACGGAAAATGTTGAGATTCATAACATCCTAAGAAGGAAGGATGAGTTACTTGAAGTACTCGATCAACAAGTGACACAAACGTCACTTTCTCATCATATCCCTCCTGCTTCCTGGATCATCGATCAGCTCACGTCAGAGAACGCTCAGCTCAAGAAACAGAAGAAGATGTTAGAACGTGAAGTCGGCTCATCATCAAAGTTTTAGAGTCCTTTCTCTCAGTTTCTCTGTATTTCCATTTTCAAAGTGTGTAAAAACGGCGTTTTCGCTTAATCAATAAAAGTTTGATGTTTCATAACGTAATTATGGCGTTTCCTTGAAAAATATTAACTTAATTGCATATCATACATCGCTTTAGTCGTACGCACTGACACGAGAATTGTCGCGGATCTAATAGTCACTTTCCTTTCTCCAGAAAGAGAGGAGGAGAAGGAGGTGAACCAAGACTTTCAAGCTGTCTCATCCATACAACACTCGTTCAAGTCGCAAGAAAAGAATGGAAGACTTTGAGCAAGAGAATGAAGAACTCAGAGAAGAGATTAATACTCTCAAAGGTACTGTTGAAAGACTCAATAGTATGGTAGAAGCCCTGGTAGTTGCGCAGAATCGACCAACGCCAGAAGAACCACAAAGGACTGTGGTTTCCGAGGTTGTTTCTACTCCTATTCCTCAGTATACCATGCCGCCTGATCGACCTTGGGGCATGCCGTATAACTTTACTCCAGAAGGGTACATACCTCCAGCTTCTGAAGCTCCAAAAGTCACCATGGATATGCGTCCACCGGAGGGTTACAAACCTCTGGAAATTGAAGTTCCAAGAGCAACGGCAATGGGTTTCGCACAACAGAATACTGAGATACCGAGATCTGCTTTCATGGCTTCTCCACGACCAATTATGCATACTTTTCCCCCGCAAGGCGGACAAGTATATCATCACGCTCCAAGTGAGGACGCTGGCGTGTATGAAAGATTGGACGAGTTCCAAGAACAGTTTCTGCAAATGCAGAAGGAACTCAAGACTCTCCGAGGACAAGATCTATTTGGAAAGAATGCTCAGACCTCTGTCTGGTTCCAAATGTCAAGATTCCTCACAAATTCAAAGTACCAGAATTCGAGAAGTACAAAGGGAATTCATGCCCACAAAGTCATCTTGTGATGTACGCTCGAAGAATGTCAACTCAGACTGATAATCAACAATTACTCATTCATTATTTTCAAGACAGCCTAATTGGTGCTGCACTCAAATGGTACATGAACTTGGACAGTTCAGAGATTCGTACTTTTCGAGACCTCGGAGAGGCCTTCGTCAAACAGTATAAGTAAAATCTGGATATGGCTCCCGACAGAGATCAACTCCGGGCCATGACTCAAAAGGATAGAGAAAGCTTCAAGGAATACGCTCAGAGATGGCGTGAAGTTGCTGCTCAAATCTGTCCACCACTTGAAGAGAAAGAAATGACAAAAATCTATCTCAAAACTTTAAGTCCATTTTACTACGGACGAATGGTTGCAAGTGCACCAAGTGACTTTACCGAGATGGTAAACATGGGTGTGCGTTTAGAAGAAGCAGTTCGAGAAGGACGCTTGAACAAAGAACCAGAATCTTCTGTTGGTCCAAGGAAGTATGGAAGTTCTTTCCAGAAGAAAAAGGATCAAGATGTCAGCAATGTCTTGCACAAAATCAAGAAGAAATTCCAACCTCAAGTTGCAACAATAACTCCGGTTGTTAACTCAGCGCCAGCTTATCAACCTCAGGTCTCGCAACAACAAATTCAACAAAGGTCGCAGCAACCTCAGCAGCAGGTTCGACCTCCAAATTACAACAATCGGGCTCCAAGGTATCCTGCCTTTGACCCCGTACCAATGCCGTATGCAGAATTGTTTCCAACATTACTGGCAAAAGGACTCATTCAGACAAGAAGTCCTCCAAATCCTACAAACAGTTCCTCACCATGGTATAAGGCTGACCAATCTTGTCCCTATCATCAGGGGGCACCAGGTCACAATATTGAGAACTGTTTCCCTTTCAAGATTGACGTCCAACGATTAGTGAAGAGCGGAATGCTATCCTTCAAAGATACTAATCCAAACGTCCAAGCAAATACTTTGCCGCAGCACAAAGAAGCTTCAGTAAATCTGATAGATCAACACCCCAATGTCATTCAAATCTACGACATTCGTCAGATAGGGGAAAATCTTGTCAAGATGCACGCTAAACAAGCTAGGTACGGTCATGTACCACCTCACAACTACTTCACATGTGAAATTTGTCCAAAGAATAATCAAGGATGTGCCATAGTTCAAGCCGCATTACAAGAACAAATGGACTTAGGATGGATTCAACATATCCGAGTCAGAACTGAACATGACATCAACATGGTTCAAGGATGTCCAGGAGAATACAAAATCTACAAAGTTGAAGACCTTGAAGGATCGGTAGTCAGGTTCCACAAAACTTTAAATGGACTTGCCTACTTTGGAACAGATTTCCACGCTTACAGTAGATGCAAAATCTGTCGAAGAAATTCACGAGGATGTTTGCGTGTTCGCAACGACATTCAAAAGCTGATGGATGACAATACCATTACTGTTCTTGCCAACAGAGAAGATGACGAAGTCTTTACCGTATCTCCTCAAATTAATCAAGTTGAACCTATGCAAGTTAAATATGACAGCAGGAAGACAGCAGTTGCACCACTAGTCATCTACTTACCAGGTCCTGTACCGTATGAGTCTGACAAGGCTATACCATACAAATACAACGCTACATTCATTGAAAATGGTAAGGAAATACCATTACCGTCTGTTGTCAACATTGCTGATGTTAGTCGAGTCACCAGAAGTGGACGAGTCTTCAACAGAACGACAGAAAATGTGGAGAAACCTTCAGAGGAAGTACCACATAAGCAAGACAATTATCCGACCAATGCTGTTCAAGCGAAAGAAAATGATGAGATCTTGAAGTTAATCCAGAGGAGTGAATACAACATTGTACATCAATTACTACATACTCCGTCTAGGATTTCTGTTATTTCCCTGCTATTGAGTTCTGAAGCTCATAGGGAAGCTCTACAGAAAGTTTTGGAACAAGCTTTCGTAGAACCAAGTGTTACAATAAGTCAATTCAACAACATCGTTTTCAAGAAAGCCTTCTCTGTAGGTGCATTAATTCTTGCAATTATGGATGGAGAGGAGCTCCTACGTCCCGTGAATGCTGATGTAGTCAAGAAATACTTCACCTAAAAAATAATAAAAGGACAGCTCGCTAAGTCGAAAACCCGAAAGGGCGGTCCAGGCAAAAATTAGAGACATAAACAGAATAAAATACCCGGTGGACTGAAAACCCGAAAGGGCGGTCCAGGCAAAAGTTAGGGATTCATGGCAAGTAACTACATCAGACAAGACTTGATCATCAGCAGTCATCTGTTTATCATGAGAAGTTCAACACATTTCAACGAAAGCCTTTGCTCAGGGATTCAAAGTTGAGAGAGAGGATAGGTTCATTATATTTCAATGTACCTTTTTCCACAAAATTACCATATTCCAAACTTTGTAATCATCCATGGGGTCTTGCCATTTGCAGGCTACCATTCTATTTATAAAGTTTGAGCCTTTATCTGTTATTTATAATCTTATTTCTTTCATATCTCTTAAATGTCATTTATTTTTTATAGTAATTTTTGAAACAAAAAGAAAATTGATTTCCACAAATTCCTTTTTGAAAAATATAAAAGAAGTTTTATTGTTATTCATGATTATATTTGATCGCGACTTTACGTGTCTATTAATCTGATGACTGCAAGTGCACAATCGTGTCGTGTAGTTTTAAAAGATATCGAACCCACAGGGATCATGAATCGATCTACCGTTATCTAAGATTACTATGTAAAGCTAAGGCTACTAATAATTTGATTGTTCCTAAGGGAGAGTGATTGTGAATAGTAAGAAATATAATAATGAACAGATATCAGTATGTATTCCGTTTAACTTTAGGTGATCCGAAGGTCCATTGGCTAATGCATAATTCAATTAAAAATCTTTACTAATTCAATTGGTTAAAAATCCTTGTCTCAAACTTTCGCTCTGTTGATTTAGATCACTATCCTAACTCTTAATGTACGCTTTCGCCATCCCATTAGATATTAGAAAGGCTTTTTGGAAACAACGTAACTAATAAAATGCCTGTTTTATGAAGTTGTTATCTATTTAAATCTCCTAATCTCAAACTTTCGCTCTGTTGACTCGGAACATGCTGATATCCCTAACGTACGCTTTCGCCATCCCGCTCGGGTGTAAAAACAATTTTTGAAAATAAATAAGTTCTAATTAGTTTTAATACGCTTTCGCCATCCTTAAAACTAATGTCCTATGTCTACTATCCAGTTAAAGATCTCAAACTTTCGCTCTATTGATTTTAACCTTTGACCGTCTTAAATCCTCAAACTTTCGCTCTATTGGTTTTAAGACTTACTAATTAAATTAGACATACAAACCAAAAACAAGTGATAATTAACAAAACATAATTAAGCCAATTTATTTCAGATCCCACAGTTAACTTACTTTACATACCGATACCTTAGTAAATTAGCCAGACATATTAATACGGTTAAGCATGCATAAATTAATTTGGTTTATAATAAAAGGCATGTTAATTGGCATATAATATATCATGCAATAACTATATAAATAAAGGCGGTAAATATTAAACCTGAATTAAATAAATTGCAATTGAATCTTCGAGTACTGAACTTCCACCACAGGTTGGCTGGATCGTTCTTCGGAATTTAAACGGACGGAAATTAAAACAAGGAAATAAAAGCGATAAATCTAACGTAAGGCTAGATTTATAAAAGGTTCACAACAATTTCCGGTGTAGAAATCGTTGTGAGAAAATAGACTGTTTGAATGAAAGCAAGAAGAAAATATAAAGCACGGTACAATTTCGGCAGCACTTCGTTAGCAGGAAATCAGACATTGAGAAATGAGGTGACTGCTTCTATTTATAGGGGATGCTTTGCAGTTGCGTTGCGTGAAAAGAGGGACTTTTTCATACTGGGCCTGGAGACGTGCGTCTCCACTTCTTCAGGAAGCTCCTTTGAATGACTTGAGACGTGCGTCTCAAGTGGAGAAAATATAGGGGACTGGAGACGTGCGTCTCCCTTTTGCTGATGTGGCATAGAGACATTGGAGACGTGCGTCTCCACTTGCTTGTGTGGTTTGGGCCACGCACAATTGATTCTCAGTGGGCTGGTTTGTCTCTTTTGGGCCTTTGGATCTTCTTTAGTACATTTGGGCCTTATTTGCACCTCCTTTTCACTTCAGCACCCATTTATCATCTTTTAGGCATAAATAGTGGTCGTTTTAGCTCCATGTCCTATCCTTTTACAAATAGTCATAATAAGAGTGTAAAACTTGAAACAAAGCAAAAACTCGCGTAATATCATAATAAATCAACATAATAAACGGAAAATGCTATAAATATCTACGGATTTCAAGCTAAATATACAATATAAAATCGTGTTATCAAATTCCCCCAGACTTGAACCTTTGCTTGTCCTCAAGCAAAATAATAAGATAAAGATAGGAGGACAGCGAAATGAAATACGCTTCCACCACGTCGTTCGGTCATACTCAGCTATATAGTGTTCTTGTTTGAAAATAACGTTGCAGATCCTAGCAATAAGCTTATAGTAGCGACACTAGACAACTCCCAGCGTGCATACCAATCCGAATCATGCCATTATAGCTTGACCTTGACTCGTCATCATGTTTTACCCTTTTCATTCGCGCGCAATCACATTAAGCCCTTTATCTTGACACACACATAGCAGAGTAGTCGGTTAGTGACTATGATCCTTCTTATGGAGTTCTGGCACAATTATGTGGTATACTCCTTAGCGCTCATTTGTAGATTGTGGGGAATCGGACAATAGTCCTTCCTACCAAGTTCAGTACCAGATGACTTCTGAACCAATCAACAATGAGTTTTTAAATTCTTTGTATTTGAGATTTGTGACCGTTAGGTTAAATGATCTTGTGAGGATCACCTTACTTAGTAAGCACATTTCTTTTTAGCGGTTAAGCACATAATTATTATTATGAGGATCATACACTTATATTCATTGACTCTCTGCATAGTTGGTATCTAAGACGGTGCCGACTGCTAGAATAAACTACTAAGGGTTACTTCAAAAATTAAAGTCGATGGTTTCGGTATAAAGGGTATTCAAATCGGTTACGCATACTTGGGGGTTTTAGAGTGTTGGGACAATAAGGATATTGACTTGAATCTTTATCAATTTCTATGCGTTGAGTGTTTGAGTAGCTTCGTATTTCTCGAACGTGTGGGGTTGTGCGTTTATCGTTTTGGAGTAAAGATTTTGTTATGGCTCAAGAAAATGGAAGAAATTGTAATAACTACGGAATTATACATATAAGACTTGAAATTCCATAAATATTCTTTATTGAATTAGAAAAACATTACAAGGAAGGCAAATAAAGCTGAAAGGAAGGGAAATAAACTAAAAGGAAATAAAACTAAAACAAGAAATACGACTCCCCCAGACTTAAATAATGCAGTGTCCTCAATGCGTGCCAACTACTCCTCAGTGTTGCGGTTGCGAGAACTGCTTGCGCCTCTTGTACGAACACGGCGACGTCTATCAGTAGGAGAGCCATTTACACGAATGTTAAGATCATGCAATTGTGTAGCAATTTCAGTGTATTGACCTTCGTTCCTAATAGCATAGTCACGGTGCTCTTGTTGCATCTCTCGAATGAGCCTTAGTGTTTCAGTTTGATTTTTCTGCATAGCTTGAAAGAGTTGATCTTGGCGTTGAATTGCAGCATACATGGCATCAAGAGTGATAGGCGGAGGGTTGTTTTGAGGAGGTTGGTTGACATCAGCTTGTTCTTGGTTGAGTTCTCCTTCCATTGCATCCACAGGTTCATTAGGATGTTTAGGTTGGTTTTCTTGAGGGTTGTCATTAATGAGCCTCCAACGCTGAACATAACGGATGTTGATTAACTCTTGTGGTTGTTGGATCTTGCAAAAATGGTGTGCCCCAGAACACGTTGAAAATAACGTATAGCGGGGTTTTGAATGTGAGAAGCATGTAGGGCCCTCCAACCGGTAGGAACTTCGCCAGTAAGATTAAACCAAAATTCGAAAGCAAGTTCTCCCCAAGATCGGCCATTGAGTTCTTGAAAGATTGTGCGGAGAGCATTGGGTGCATTATTAAAATGCAAGTACGTAGCCACTACTTCTTGATCCAGAGTAAATTCACGGTTGAACATCCTAAATTGGATGGTACCGGTTAAAAGCGGTTGATCAGAAGGAGTGTCGTAGTTGAAAGAGCTCAAGAACTCTAAGACGAGCGGCTCATAAGTTGGTACGGGTTCGGTACAAAGATGGTGTAGGCTATATTTAGTGAGTAAATGGGTGACACCATCAATGAGACCCAGAGTTTCTAGACATTCGATGTTCACAAATTTTGTGGGAACAACCGAACGGTCATAGAATGCGAGGTATTTGGTTCTTTGAGCATCGTTGTCATCCTCTCGAAAGATAATATTTGCAAGGTTAGGAGGTGGCCTCTCTGGACGCACACTACAGATGATTGAACGTGGAGGCATGATGAGTTTGAAAAGAAAAATAGTATGGAGAGTAGAAGAGTAGAAAATGGTTTGGAGGTTGTGAAGAAGAAGAGTGGTGGTGGTGTGGTTTTATAGTGAGGTTTGAAAATAGTGTGGTTAATGGAGAATTAAAATGGAATTATGGTGGTGTTTGAAGTTTGAATGGAATGGAGAAATGGGAATTGATGTGGAGTTAAAGAGGTGAATGATGGAGGATGAATGAGGTTAATGGTGTTTAAATGGAAGAAATAATGGGGAGAATGAAGAAGTTTGAATTTTGAAATTCAAATTCAAAATTCAAAATGGAGAGTAAAAGAGTCTTCTGCGTGGTCAAACGCAGACTGCTAGCCTTGAGAGACGCGCGTCTCAGGCAGTCAGTCTGCTGGGGGACAGGGCATGGAGACGGGCGTCTCCTGTCCTTTGCGTGCAGTGTGCTGGTCCCACATGATTGGAGACGTGCGTCTCCATGCTTAGGCAGGTGGCTGTCACGCGTGCATGGGTGTGGACCAGTTCTGACATATAGGATTTATTAGAGAATAGCACAGATTGGAATATGGGATGTTACTATAAGCAGCAAAATACTAGACTGAGTGAGTTATATGCATTCATAAATATATAGCAGTCAGACAGCAGAATATTATAACACAGTAGCAGTAATAAATAAAATATTGCATTTCAAATTAAAAACTGGTACTGAATGTTGACAGAATTAGAGTGTAAAAGTGCAGAAAATTAAAATTCTAAACTAGAAATTGAAAATTGCTAAAACTAGAAATAAAATCTAATAATCTAAGCGGTAACATCTAGCCATGTCTATTGTTGTGCACATTAGAATAAATGTGTTTGAAAACTTCGTCGAATTGAGCATTGACGGTGTTGATGAAATCGAAGAAGTGCATTTGCAAAGTGTGTAGCTCGTTGCGCACATGTTGTACATCTTGTTGCAGTGCAGTGATGGCTTGCTCATGTGTGTTCTGATTAGGCATTCTTTGGTTCACTGATGCGGTGGATGTAGCGGGTTGTTGAGGTTCAAGCTCGACATCAGTCATATCAACAGTATAATCATCAGTAGGAGTCTCAGGCTCATACTCGGAAATGGGTTCATCTTCAGGAAGAGGTTCATAATCAGGAATGGGTTCTTCTTCAGGAAGAGGCTCATAGTATCTAGGAGGAGTGTCAGGTTCAGATTCCGATACGTGCATTTCCTCATCAAAATGTTCATAAGCTTGTGGGGTTTCAGGTGAGGATTCTCTCTCAGGGATCTGACCATAGTAAAGCCAGTTAGCAGGGTTGTGCACACTCGTCCTAGGACTCGGTAAGGTGAACTGATCCAATACTTTGTTATCAATGAGTAAATCGAACTGATCAGGTCCAAGGTTACCGATGATACCTCGGTTAAAGAAGAAGTGAATGTCCATAGAATTGTGGGAACCCAGAGGTGTCAATCTAAGTAGAGGTATTCTCAGTCCTATAGCATTAGCAATCATAGTGACAAATCCGCCGATCCTAATAGGTAAAACTTCGTCTTGCGTGATGCGCTCGAAGTTTGTTAGCATGAATGCGATGGCATTGACCGGACGATTCTGAGAGGAGCAGAACATGATGAATAACTCTTCTCTAGAAACTTCGGTGACATTATCGGGTTTACCAAAGATGTAGTGAGCAATGATCTTATGAAAGTATCTGAAAGCAGGGTTATGGATGTTCTCAGATTGAAATTCGTTCTCTTCAGGGTTATCGTTTCCAGTGATCTTGCCCCAATATCTTTCCAACTCCCAGTATGCAAGACTGTCTTCAGCTACTTTGGTGTATGCATCTGATCCATGGGGTAGTTCTAGCATTTCAGCAAAATCTCGGATGCAAGAGTTAAATTCCATACCAAAGAGTCGAAAGAGGATGACTCCTTTCTTCAGTCCTTGTCCACAGTTAGGAAGATAAGTCAAGGAACTCAAGAATTCCAGAGTGAGCTTCCGGTAGGTACTAAACTTGCGGAACAGGTGAGAACCGGTCCAACCGATTTGGTTCAGCAAGTGCATGACGCTCTCTTCGATACCAAGTCTTTCCATAGTCGGCTGGTGAGGATAGCAAGTCAAATCCATTTGTCTTTCAGCCAGCTTATCAAATCTTGCTTCTTGTCCTCTACCACGGAATACAACTTCCATATTATCGACTTCTTGCATCTTGATTAGTTAGTAGTTAAGAAAACCTAAAAGTTGAAAATATTAAGGTTAAGTTAGAACTAGGCTAGTGTTGATTTAAAAGGAAAATAAAGAGAGAAAATAAAATAAAATAATATAAAAAAGTAACAAGTTCTAATAATAAATATAATTATAAAAAGGAAATATTTTCTCGATTTAAGATAACGGTTACAATTATAGTGATTATTATAAAATGTAGGAAAAACATAAAAATAATTAAAATTAAGATTAAAATAATTCAAAATAGAATAGATTATTTAAATAAAAATAAAAAGTTAAAAATAAAAATAAAAATAATGATAAAATAAAAGAATAAATAAATGTGGGTTGTCTCCCACCAAGCGCTTTGTTTTATGTCGTAAGCTCGACGATTTAAAAATAGAAAACTATTTTTTCGAATGAGCGGGCAGCTCATCAAGTTTAAAAAGTTCGATGTTTTCATCATGTTCGAGATGGTGGTAATACTTAAGACGTTGCCCATTTACGACAAAAGGTTTGATGGTTTCTCCTTTGATTTCTATCGCTCCACTCGGAAATATGTTAGTTATTTCGAAAGGGCCAGACCATCTAGATCGTAACTTCCCAGGAAATAATTTTAATCTAGAATTAAATAGAAGTACTTTGTCGCCTATGTTAAAATTTTTCCTAGATATACGCTTGTCGTGCCATTTTTTCGTTCTCTCTTTATAAATTTTGGCGTTTTCGTAAGCGTCTTGTCTAAGTTCTTCTAATTCGTTTATGTCTAGAAGTCGTTTCTCACCAGCGGCGGTGTAGTTTAGATTTAAATTCTTAATGGCCCAATAGGCCTTATGTTCTAATTCTACCGGAAGGTGGCATGATTTTCCATAAACGAGTTTGAATGGGGTAGTTCCTATTGGAGTTTTAAAAGCTGTTCTATAAGCCCATAAAGCTTCATTTAACTTGGTTAACATTTCCTTTCTAGATATAGCAACAGTTTTTCCAATATTTGTTTTATTTCGCGGTTCGATACTTCTACTTGTCCGCTTGTTTGAGGATGGTATGGTGTAGCTATTCGATGATTTACTCCATATTTTCGAAGGAGTTTCTCAAGGATTCTTGAAATGAAATGAGACCCACCATTGCTAATTACCAGTCTTGGCACACCGAACCTAGGAAAGATGATGTTTTTGAAGAGTTTGATAACTACTCGTGTATCGTTTGTAGGAGAAGCGATAGCTTCTATCCATTTCGAAACGTAATCGAAGGCTACGAGTATATATTGATTTCCAAACGATGATGGAAACAGACCCATAAAGTCTATTCCCCAGACGTCAAATATTTCTACTTCTAGAATGCCCTTTTGAGACATTTCGTCACGTCTCAAAATATTTCCGGTTCGTTGGCATCTATCACAGTTTAGTACAGCAAAATAAACGTCTTTCCACAGGTTAGGCCAGAATAGTCCAGATTGAAGGATTTTGGCGCAGGTTCTAGATGTGCTATGGTGTCCTCCACACGGTGCAGAATGACAGTGTGTTATTATGCTTCCTATTTCTTCCTCGAGTACACAACGTCTAAAGATTCCATCGGGGCCTCTTTTGAACAGGAGTGGGTCGTCCCAATAGTAATGTTTTAGGTCATGGAAGAATTTCTTCTTCTGTTGGTAACTTAGATCAGGAGGAAGTACACCAGCAGCTAGGTAATTTACGAAATCTGCATACCAAGGTGTGTCAGAGCGGACTAAAGCTACTTCTACAGAGTTGTTGGTTTCAGTGATTGGATGGTATTGTTCTAATTCATTGGCTTCTAACTGAGCGATGAGTCTTTCATAAGGGAAATCATCGTCAATTGATACTTGTTCGGGTTTTAGATTTTCCAATCGAGAGAGGTGATCTGCTACGACATTCTCAGTTCCCTTTTTATCTTTAATTTCCAGGTCGAACTCTTGTAATAATAGGATCCATCTCAACAGTCTCGGTTTGGCGTCCTTCTTGGTTAAGAGGTGCCTAATGGCGGCGTGGTCAGTGTATATGATTATTTTGGCTCCTACCAGGTAAGAACGGAACTTGTCTAATGCGAATACGACAGCTAGTAATTCCTTTTCTGTCGTGGCATAATTCATCTGAGCTTCGTCTAGGGTTCTACTCGCATAGTATATGACATGTAGTTTCTTATGCTTTCTTTGCCCTAGAACGGCTCCTACAGCATAATCGCTTGCGTCACACATTATTTCGAAGGGTTCATTCCAGTCGGGAGGTTGCATAATTGGCGCAGAGATTAATGCTTGTTTAAGCGTATGGAATGCTTCAGTGCATTTATCAGTAAAAATGAATTCGGCGTCTTTCATCAGTAATTCGGTTAAGGGTTTGGTTATTTTAGAGAAATCCTTAATGAAACGTCGGTAAAAACCAACGTGTCCTAGAAAACTTCTTATTTCTCTAACAGTTTTGGGAGGTTGAAGGTTTTCGATAATTTCGTTTTTGGCTTTATCTACTTCGATTCCTCTATCGGATACGATGTGTCCAAGTACAATTCCTTGTCTAACCATGAAATGGAATTTTTCCCAATTAAGGACTAGGTTAACGCTAACGCATCGTTTAAGTACCAATTCAAGGTTCTCTAAGCATTTTTCAAAACTTCCTCCACAGACCGAGAAGTCGTCCATAAAGACCTCCATTATTCCATCCAGGAAGTCGGCAAATATTGCCATCATGCATCTTTGGAAGGTCGCGGGTGCATTGCAAAGTCCAAAAGGCATTCGTCTATAAGCGAATGTACCATAAGGACAGGTAAACGTGGTCTTCTCTTGGTCGTCAGGGTGGATAGGAATTTGGAAAAATCCGGAGTATCCATCCAGATAACAGAAATGTGAGTGTTTAGCTAGGCGTTTGAGCATTTAATCTATGAAAGGTAAAGGGAAATGGTCTTTTCGGGTGGCTTTGTTTAGCTTCCTATAGTCAATGCACATTCTCTATCCAGTTTGGGTACGTTGTGCTACAGATTCACCTTTTGCGTTGGTGATTACGATAACTCCTCCTTTCTTTGGTACGACATGAACAGGACTAACCCATTTACTATCGGATATTGGATATATTATTCCGGCTTCTAGCAGTTTTTGGATTTCCTTTTTAACCACATCGCTCATAATTGGATTTATTCGCCTTTGATTGTCCCTAGAGGTTTTACAATCGTCTTCGAGCATAATGCGGTGCATACAGAGGGAAGGACTTATTCCTTTCAGATCTGATATGTTATATCCTAAAGCGGTTGGGTATTTTCTCAAGACAGTAAGTAATTTTTCAGTCTCGGTTTGTCCTAAATCGGCGTTAACTATAACTGGTCGGTTTTGTTCTTCGTCTAGGAATTCGTACCTAAGATCGGTGGGTAGTGTTTTATGTTCTATAGCAGGTTTCTTAGGTCTAGGTATAGGATCAGGAGTTAATGCCAAACATTCACTCAGGTGGTTATCTTGATATTCCCCACGCCAGTTGTCATCTTCAAAGATCGGCGGTATAGGAATTTTTAGGATCTCGATTTCCTTATTTGGTTCGGATTTTATTTCATTAACACACTCGTCGATTATGTCGGCAGAGCAGCATGTGTCAATTATAGAAGGTGCTTTTAGGAATTGGGAAAGAATAAATTCTATTTTCTCTTCTCCTACTTCGAAAGTAGGCTTTCCTCGCTTGACGTCTATAATTGCACCAGCGGTTGCTAAGAATGGTCTTCCTAATATGATCGGGATGTTAGAATCTTCTTGGATATCCATTATAATGAAGTCAGTTGGGATGTAGAATTGGTCTACACGAACAGGGATATTTTCTAACATTCCTACAGGGTATTTAACTGAGCGGTCACCTAGTTGAAGAGACATTCTCGTTGCCTTAAGCTCGCCTAGATTGAGCTTCTTACAGGTTATAAGAGGCATCAAACTAACACTGGCTCCTAAGTCGCACAAGGCTTTCTCTATGATGGTTTTTCCTATTACGCAGGGTATAGAGAAACTACCAGGATCTTTCAGTTTGGGAGGCATGTTGTTTTGGATGATAGCGCTACATTCAGCGGTAAGCGTTACAGTTTCGTTATCCTCGAGTTTCTTTTTGTTTGATAGGATTTCTTTTAGGAATTTAGCGTACGAAGGCATTTCGGTTATGGCTTCTGTGAACGGTATGGTTATGTTTAATTGTTTCAGAAGTTCTACAAATCTTTTAAATTGCGCTTCGGTTTTTGATTTAGCTAATCTCTGAGGGTAAGGAATTGGTGGCTTATAAGGTGGTGGTGGAACGTAAGGTTTTTCTTTTTCAGGTTCCACTTCGTTGTTGTTCTCATTAGGCCTAGCAGTTTGATCATCAGTTGATGTCTTTTGGGTTTCCTTTGGCTCTTGTTGGGACATGGGTGCGTTTTGAGTTCTAGGATCAATAGGTCCATCGTAGTTCGTTCCACTTCGTAGTGTTATCGCGTTCGCATGTCCTTTAGGATTAGGTTGTGGTTGAGCAGGAAACGTGCCAGCAGGGGCAGCAGTAGGTGCTTGTTGTTGAGCTACTTGTGAAATTTGAGTTTCTAACATCTTGTTATACGTAGCTAAGGCATCTACTTTGTTCGACAGTTGTTTTAGTTGCTCGCTATTGTGGATGTTTTGATTTAGGAAGTCCTTATTGGTTTGTTGTTGGGAAGCTATTAAGTTTTCCATCATGATTTCAAGATTCGACTTCCTAGGGGCGTTTTGAGCAGCTGCAGGCGCTTTTTGATAGCCAGGTGGCACAGCAGGTGCTTGTCCAGGCGCTTACAACGCGTTGTTGTTTTTATAAGAAAAGTTCGGATGGTTTTTCAATCCAGGGTTGTACGTGTTAGAATAAGGGTTTCCTTGAGCATAGTTTACTTGATCAGATGGGACTCCAGTCAAGAGTTGACATTCGGCAACTGCATGTCCAGTCAATCCACAAATCTCGCAGTTAGGTGCTACAGCAGCGGTGGCTGATGGAGTGATGGTTAAGTTTTCGATCTTTTGAGTTAAAGCGTCTACTTTAGCATTAACACGGTCTATACCACTTATTTTGTACATTCCTCCTTTGGTTTGGGTTTTCTCTAGAGCGGCTCGTTCTCCACCCCATTGGTAATGATTTTGTGCCATGTTCTCTATGAGGTTGTATGCTTCATCATGAGGTTTGTCCATTAATGCTCCGCCAGCAGCGGCATCTATAGTCATTTTAGTGTTATAAAGGAGACCACCATAGAAGGTATGGATGATCAGCCATGGTTCGAGTCCATGATGAGGGCATAGTCTAAGCATGTCCCTGTAACGTTCTCAAGCTTCGAAGAGTGATTCGTTATCCTTCTAGGTAAATCTGTTGATTTGACCTCTTAGCATAGCAGTTTTGCTAGGCGGAAAATATCTCGCTAAGAATACTCTCTTCAATTCATCCCATGTAGTTATGGAATTAGAAGGCATGGATTGAAGCCACGCTCTAGCTCTATCTCTCAAGGAGAAAGGAAAGAGACGTAATCGAATAGCTTCGGAACTAACGTTGTTAGCTTTGACAGTGTCGGCATATTGCACGAACACAGATAAATGGAGGTTGGGGTCGTCTGCAGGGCTTCTAGAGAATTGATTCTGTTGAACAGCTTGGACCAATGAAGGTTTCAGTTCGAAATTGTTTGCCTCAATCGCAGGTGGTGCGATACTTGAGTGCGGTTCAGCGCGTGAAGGAGCGGCATAGTCTCTAAGAGGACGAAGAGCAGCCATCTCTAACTTCGGGATAATTTGATTGATTTGATCAGTAAAGGTCAATTCGTGATTAATCGGAATTGGTGCCACTTCGGGAAGATTGCGAGCTCGACGTTTGACGTTAATGAAACGTTCGATCTCGTTGATTCGTTGTATTAAATCTCCTCCTTGTGAACAAGTATTTGGCATACAATCGTTCAGAAAGAAAGAAAGAATTGCCCTAGTCTCTACGGTGTAACAGTGAGTTACGATATCGACTTAAATAGTCCCCGGCAACGGCGCCAAAAACTTGATCGCGACTTTACGTGTCTATTAATCTGATGACTGCAAGTGCACAGTCGTGTCGTGTAGTTTTAAAAGATATCGAATCCACAGGGACTATGAATCGATCTACCGTTATCTAAGGTTACTATGTAAAGCTAAGGCTACTAATAATTTGATTGTTCCTAAGGGAGAGTGATTGTGAATAGTAAGAAATATAATAATGAACAGATATCAGTATGTATTTCGTTTAACTTTAGGTGATCCAAAGGTCCATTGGCTAATGCATAATTCAATTAAAAATCTTTACTAATTCAATTGGTTAAAAATCCTCGTCTCAAACTTTCACTCTGTTGATTTAGATCACTATCCTAACTCTTAATGTACGCTTTCGCCATCCCATTAGATATTAGAAAGGCTTTTTGGAAACAACGTAACTAATAAAATGCCTGTTTTATGAAGTTGTTATCTATTTAAATCTCCTAATCTCAAACTTTCGCTCTGTTGACTCGGAACATGCTGATATCCCTAACGTACGCTTTCGCCATCCCGCTCGGGTGTAAAAACAATTTTTGAAAATAAATAAGTTCTAATTAGTTTTAATACGCTTTCGCCATCCTTAAAACTAATGTCCTATGTCTACTATCCAGTTAAAGATCTCAAACTTTCGCTCTATTGATTTTAACCTTTGACCGTCTTAAATCCTCAAACTTTCGCTCTATTGGTTTTAAGACTTACTAATTAAATTAGACATACAAACCAAAAACAAGTGATAATTAACAAAACATAATTAAGCCAATTTATTTCGGATCCCACAGTTAACTTACTTTACATACCGATACCTTAGTAAATTAGCCAGACATATTAATACGGTTAAGCATGCATAAATTAATTTGGTTTATAATAAAAGGCATGTTAATTGGCATATAATATATCATGCAATACCTATATAAATAAAGGCGGTAACTATTAAACCTGAATTAAATAAATTGCAATTGAATCTTCGAGTACTGAACTTCCACCACAGGTTGGCTGGATCGTTCTTCGGAATTTAAACGGACGGAAATTAAAACAAGGAAATAAAAGCGATAAATCTAACGTAAGGCTAGATTTATAAAAGGTTCACAACAATTTCCGGTGTAGAAATCGTTGTGAGAAAATAGACTGTTTGAATGAAAGCAAGAAGAAAATATAAAGCACGGTACAATTTCGGCAGCACTTCGTTAGCAGGAAATCGGACATTGAGAAATGAGGTGATTGCTTCTATTTATAGGGGATGCTTTGCAGTTGCGTTGCATGAAAAGAGGGACTTTTTCAGACTGGGCCTGGAGGCGTGCGTCTCCACTTCTTCAGGAAGCTCCTTTGAATGACTTGAGACGTGCGTCTCAAGTGGAGAAAATATAGGGTACTGGAGACGTACGTCTCCCTTTTGCTGATGTGGCATAGAGACATTGGAGACGTGCGTCTCCACTTGCTTGTGTGGTTTGGGCCACGCACAATTGATTCTCAGTGGGCTGGTTTGTCTCTTTTGGGCCTTTGGGTCTTCTTTAGTACATTTGGGCCTTATTTGCACCTCCTTTTCACTTCAGCACCCATTTATCATCTTTTAGGCATAAATAGTGGTCGTTTTAGCTCCATTTCCTCTCCTTTTCACAATTAGTCATAATAAGAGTGTAAAACCTGAAACAAAGCAAAAACTCGCGTAATATCATAATAAATCAACATAATAAACGGAAAATGCTATAAATATCTACGGATTTCAAGCTAAATATACGATATAAAATCGTGTTATTAATATTACAAGGAATGGATATGTTGATGTATTCATGTGCAAAAGAGGAAGAATGTATTCCAGTGGGTATACCTTTGGCCTTGTTCGAATATGATGTAGAACTCATCTATCATGTTCTCACAGCTCCGATGTTTCCTCAGTAATGAGTAACAATTATTCCAAAGCCATCAAAAAGCCCCCTGTTGTGGCAACTCTTTTCTCATGTTTGTGGATGATACCTTGAGTGCTCAGCTTGAGACATGCTTGATTATATTATTTTTGTATTCTATCTTATGAGTTGATCCTTGTGCTAAGTTTTGGCAGCATATGCATCATTAACATGAATCAAAAACAGTCATGCATTCACATTTGCTATCAGGAAGTTCACTGTCAATCAGATTTCTCTTTCATTTAGAGTGTCTTTAAGCAGAAAATACTCACTTTCCTTGAAATCCCCACTAAATTTGTTTCTATGTGGATAATATGTTTCAGTTATTTTGTTCAAAATGATTAAAAATAGAAATCCAGTGACTTATTCCCTCACTTGATCCAGTCTTATTTGGCAGCTTCTTTCCATTTGGCCATGGATTGAATTTTGGTCGCTGGATGATGTTTGTTGAGAATGTGCACTTGTGTTTGCACCCTCAATCTTTGAAAAGAAAAGTAAATTATTATTGTATACTTATGTTTTCTCCTCACCTTCAGTGGAACGTTGGTGTATTTTATATCCTCACCTTCAGTGGTACGTCGGTGCATCTTTTCTACCTTCAGTGGAACGTTGGTAGCTCACCTTCAGTGGAACGTTGGTGTATTTTATATCCTCACCGTCAGTGGTACGTCGGTGCATCTTTTCTACCTACAATGGAACGTTGGAAGCTCACCTTCAGTGGAACGTTGGTGTATATTGTTATATCTTCATCGTCAGTGATACGTCGATGTGTTTTTTATTCATACCTTCAGTGGAACGTTGGTGTATTTTATATCTTCACCGTCAGTGGTACGTCGGTGCGTCTCTTCATACCTTCAATGGAACGTTGGTATATTTTATCGTTAGTGGTACGACGGTATATCTCTTTTCTACCTTCAGTGGAATGTTGGTGTATCTTGTTATCTTCATCGTCAGTGGTTCGTCGGTGTATTTTTATTCATTCCTTCAGTGGAACGTTGGTGTATCTTGTTATCTTCATCGTCAGTGGTACGTCGGTGTATTTTTATTCATACCTTCAGTGGAACGTTGGTGTATCTTGTTATATCTTCATCGTCAATGGTACGTCGATGTATTTTTATTCATACCTTCAGTGGAACGTTGGTATATTTTATCGTCAATGGTATGACGGTATATCTCTTTTCTACCTTCAGTGGAACGTTGGTAGCTCACCTTCAGTGGAACGTTGGTGCATCTTGTTATATTTCATCGTCAGTGGTACGTCGATGTATTTTATTCATACCTTCAGTGGAACGTTGGTATATTTTATCGTCAGTGGTACGACGGTATATCTCTTTTCTACCTTCAGTGGAACGTTGGTAGCTCACCTTCAGTGGAACGTTGGTGTATATTGTATATCTTCAACGTTAGTGGTACGTCAATGTATCTCTATTCATATCATCAATGGAACGATGGTGTATTTCCTTTATATCTTCAAATGAAAGATTGGTATTTTTTATTCTCTAGTGAAAGGTGATATATTTTCTCATCCCCATTGAAAGAGGATGCATTCCTTTTCCGCCTTCTGTGAAAGTTGGTGTATTTTCTCATCCCCAGTGAAAGGTGATGCTTTAACCTCTCTGGTGCGAAATGTTTTCCCCAGCGAAGTTTCTTTTCTCAGCAAAATTTCATCTCTCCAACAAAGTCTTATTTTCCCTAGTGGAGTTCTTCCCGCAAGACATTTGTTTTCCCCAGTGGAGTTCCTTTTGCTCTCCCCAGTGGTGTCTTGTTTCATCATCATCATCATATGCATTCATTAAACATTGCATTGCATCTTAGGTTCAAAAATTGTGTATTTTATATATTTAAGTCTCTTCAATCTCGTCAAAATGAAGATTTACAATCATCATATCTCCGGATCGAAGAAACTTAAATAGGGGCATCTGTCATACCCCAATTTTTGACCCTAAGATCACACATCATTTGCATATCAATCATCAATCAAGAAGTTTCGACTTAGAACTCTACTTGTGATGTTATGCTCAATTCATATGCAAAGGAATCATCAAGCACCAATGTTTTTCTTGTATATGATGTTTTACTAACCAAAATACCAAAAAATATTGCCTTGTGCTTTTGTATGGTTGTGTTTTGTAGGTACCAAGTCAAAATATCCATCAAAAAGGGCATTTTTCAACATGTTCACTTTGCAAATTGATTTGCATAAGTCAGCAATCGATTTGCATAACTGTTTTTGCCCCAGATTTTGCCTTTTTTCAACAATGCAAATAGATTTGCACAAAGTGTAAATCGATTGCACCAGTGCGAATTTTGAAGAATGAAGGAAAATTTTAGTTTTGAAGGTGATGACATCATTTGAAAGTGTGGCAAGCATGACTTAGTTCTTATATTTGATTTCCTACATCATTTTATCATAATCCCTCATGTGATCACATCTGTAACACCCTGGATTTCCGCTTACCCCACGGGGCTTCCGGCCTACCAAGCATGTCACCAGCTTAATCAATAATCCCCCCTAGGTCCGCTTATCGGCTGCCCAGGAAATATTGTTTTTGCCTCCCGCAGGAATCGAACCATGTACCTAGGGGTTAAGTACATATTCATAGCAATTCCTGCTACCAATTGACCATACTAGCTCAATTGGTAGCAAGAATTGCCATGAATATGTACTTAACCCCTAGGTACATGGTTCGATTCCTGCGGGAGGCAAAAACAATATTTCCTGGGCAGCCGATAA
Source organism: Vicia villosa (assembly GCF_029867415.1). Taxonomy (NCBI): domain Eukaryota; kingdom Viridiplantae; phylum Streptophyta; class Magnoliopsida; order Fabales; family Fabaceae; genus Vicia; species Vicia villosa. The sequence continues at coordinate 297,836 of NW_026705733.1, forward strand.
GCGGACCTAGGGGGGATTATTGATTAAGCTGGTGACATGCTTGGTAGGCCGGAAGCCCTGCGGGGTAAGCGGAAATCCAGGGTGTTACAACATCAATACCATTCGATCATAATTTTGGCTCCAAATTCATTTACCAAACCTAAATCTATTTTCCAATCCTAACTCCAAACCACCAATAATCCCAAGCCAAATTCCTATAAATAGAGGCTTTCCCCTCTTCATTTCTCAAGCTTCGAAAGCCAAAAAAACTCTTTCTCTTTCTCTCCTCATCTCTCCCAAACCCCTCACTCAAAGCTCTTTTCTTCTTCCATAAAAAGTTAGTGAGTTACATCTTGAACCTCACTAACTTTGAGCTAAACCTTCATCTAAACACTATTTTCTTCATCAATTGTGAGAGATCAAGGCTTGTGGTTGTGTGTTCTTGAAGAAGATTCAAAGTTTGTGAAAGATTTGGTAAAATTCTAGATCCATTCCATAATTCAAGATGTGATCCATTGTTGTTTATGTTTGATGCACCTTTGGTGCTACATTGTTGAGTTTTGCTTGCTTACTTGATACATTTTCGTGCACAAATTGATCCAAGATCACAATGTGTTTGGTTTTATGTTTAAACAAGTTTTCTTCTCTTTATTTACTGTTTTTTATAAGATGTGTTGTCCAAATCGATTTGCATATTGTGCAGATCGATTTACATAACTGTTTTTTGCGCAAAATTTGAAAACAGAGTTATGTAAATCGATTTACAGCTGACCAGAATGTGTGTTTTGCCTTTTTTTGATTTTCTCTTAGTTCTAACTCATCTTCTACTCTCTTATTTTGTTATTTTCTTTGAATCACAAGTTAGAGGCCTAATTTCTCTCTAATATCAATGGACTTAGGGCATCGATAGGATGAGAATCCAAATCCGCAATATTAAGTGATTGAAATTATGGATGAAAGGAGATTTTGAATGTGGTTCCATATTTTATTTCTTTTTATTTTGATCGATGAAAGTCTTTGATACCTTGAGAATTCTTATGGATTCTTGGTAAAGACTAGATCGCTACCTATTTTCTTTTCGTGCGGTATTGCTTTCAGAGAGTGATCAATATATCGCTTCTCTCGCATGCATTAGCATATAAAGTTTTGACCGGCCTCGTTGTAGGGTGATTTCTACATAAATCACTTGGCGATCTGCTTAACATAGCGTAATATTTCGTTTCCCGAATAAAAAAGATCAAAACATGGAAGAGAATTGTATGCGGTTGATTTAAGAATTATGGAATTTTATCGTGTACTCGCTATGATTTTGTCAAGCTTCTGATAAATTTCCATTGAATTTAAATCCGAGAACATCCTTCACTCACCATCGATCTTTATTACTAACTTTGATAACATACTTGACAAGTTTCAAGATGGTTATCTTTAACATCTAACAATTGACTTTAATTTCCGCACTTTATTATATTGCTCTTTATATTTCTCGCTTTATACTTTATTTTGTCATTTCATCATGTTTATGTTTCCGCCATTTTCTCTTTGTCCATTTGGACGTATTGTTTATGTTTCCGCTATTTTCTTTTTGTCCACTTGGACCATACTTTACTTTTGTGCTAAAACACTAATAATCAACTTAAAATCTAAAAAACACCTAAGGCCCTATGGACTATTGGTTACTATCCCGAGCATTTTGGAGACTTGGACTTTTGGACTTAGTACCTCTGGACCCTTTTCTTTTGTTGTTACTCTGTCGTTATTCTGTATGTCTGTATTGGATTGTTGTCTGTTTGTGTGTGCAGGTATTTCCTTGAAAGCCCTTGATGGTTAATTCCAAGGCATTATGATAAGGATTTTACCAAAAAAAGCCGTTACTCTGCCCGATTTTCGTCAGAATTTTAATGTGTTTAATGCAAAGTGGTGCTAAAGATAAAAAGTTCATCTGGATACCCAAGTGATAATGTGTTGGTTTAGTATTGATAGTCCAAAGGATGGGAAATCTACCTTGACTCTTAATGTCAAGTGTTGGCTTCTTCTTCGGTTAGACCGTTTCTTTTCTTAGCTTTTATTTTATGCATTAGGATAGCCTCTTCATCTCCTCCCCTTCTTAGAATTTCGAAATCTTCTCCCTTTTTCCAAAATCTTCTTATGTTTGTAATCTCTTTTTAAACCTTTTCTTTAAAAATATC